>NW_027643496.1:0-227500 GCF_032717465.1 Coenobita brevimanus
TGAAGAAAAGCTAAGAAAACAACAGAGAAAAGATGCCACAAAAAATCAGAAATTACTACGATATTTTCTTAAATGTTTTCAGGGTAAAGTAAACGGTCAAAGGCTTTTCGTCTCATTAACTCTCCTCCTCTTACTGACTCCCTTCAACCTCTGTCTCTTCGCCGCACTGTTGCATCTTTATCTCTTTTCTATCGCTACTTTAATGGTCACTGCTCCTCTGAACTGCCTGCATGCATTCCTCCACCTCTACGACGGGCGCGTAGCACCCGTCTAGCAGCAAACTCTCATCCCTTTTCTGTCCAACTCTCTAATGCAAGAGTTAACCGTTACTCCCAGTCTTTTATTTATGCAACAGGTCAGCTCTGGAACTGTCTCCCTCTGTCTGTATTTCCTGCTGCCTATGATCACCAGTCTTTCAAATGCAGTGTGTCCAGGCATCTCAGAATGATCAGTTCTTGAATTTGGCTCTCTATTGTATTTTGTTTTTCTCTTGGAGGGAACTGTTACTGCGGGCTCATGGCCTTTGGTTCCTTCTTCCTCGCATTTAAAAAAAAAAAAAAAAAAAAAAAGTCATTTTTGAGGAATTATTAATTTACCACTTTGTGTTGTGGACGAGGACATGTTGCCTCTCCACACCACCCTGTAAACAAACACCACCACCGCCATCCAAGCATGGAGAACTCCAACAGTGTAACAAGCAAACGTTCCAGAAAGCAAAATTGGACCCCGATGCCACATATAAGCTGGCACAGTTGTATCTTGAGAACATACACATGCTGAAGGGGGTTAAAGCCTTGTTTCTTGCCGTTGGTCTTGTTAAGGTCTCCCGCACCAAATCGGTCACAAAAATTATGCCTGCACGGTCCAAACAACATCTCTTGACCAGTTCTGCATCACGTAGCTCGTTAAGCAAATCTTTCCTTTCACGAAAACGTCTTGGTTGGCGCTGGTGAATTTGTTGTTGTGGTGTGGCGGCCATCTTTACTGTTATGATCGAGTCATAAGCCGCGTCCGAAGCGCTATAACCACTCGGGAGGGGTCTTAAGCTATGACTCAGTTTAAGTCGAATATAAGGACTTATGACTCGCTCCTATGAATTTAGGACAGACTTTCGCCTTATGACTCAGTCTTAGTGTTTTATAAGTACGGGCCCTGGTTCTGGACCTCACCTCAAACCGATCCCCATCTTCCGCGTCATCTGAGTTTCCACTGCTGAACTCAGCCACTCCATCACTATCTTCCTCGCCTTAGCCTCGATCTCTGGCACCACTTCGGCCACTGTCTCTGTTTCCATCGCCACCATGTGAGCCACTGCATCTATCTCTTTGCCTCACCACCTCATAAGTACAAGTTAGTGTCTCCCTTGCCACCTTGTCTGCCATCGCATTGCATCCCATCGCCACCTAGTGAGTCTTCGCATCGCACCCCATTGCCACCCCCAGAGCCATTGCATCAGTCTCCCACTACCATCATCCCACCTCGCCAGGCTTCCTTCCCCTCTGACCCTCCCCTGGAGATGGGGTTTGAAGGCTTTGAGGAGGAGGAGTGAGTGCTAAGGAGCACCACATGTACCCTAGCCTTGGGGGAGATAGCAAGGATGACGACCAGGACCAGACATGGACTCACAAGACGTAAGTGATGATAGGTATATGATATTTTTTTATTTTTTATGATTTCCAGATTTTATTTGTTGGTTTTAGTGAGTTACTAACAGGTTTTAGACTTAGGTTAGCTTGCTTTACAGCGTTAGGCCATTTAGATTGCCTATATACCTTATTTTTGGACTCATTTTGGTGGGTTTAGGACTTGGTTGCGGGGAATCCCAAGGCTCAAAAATGCATCCCTATACTTTACATGTTAAATCAGCCCCGATATGTGATACCCCACTTAGCGTTGGGGTTTTTCTTAATGCATCACATTGTTAAACCCAGGTTGACCTGTACTATTATGCAGACTTGTGAATTACTAATTTGTTTTATGTTTCATGCACAGTATTACATCTTTTTGTTGAAAGGAAAAATAGTTTAGTACAACAGACTGTTAATTTGCAATACTGTTGTGTCTGCAAATTTTACTGCACAACTTGAAATGTGGAGATCACATCATTGAAGCTCATGATATATTGTAATGGTGAAATCCCCCAGTATTTGTAGAGTACCTCCTTTGGTTCTCATGAAAAATTTGTATCCCCACCTGATCATATGTGACATTAATTGCAGTACACATACAACCTCTCGGAACATCACTGTGCATAAAGAAGACTTAATTAGAGTGTACATATGGTTAATTAGTGGTGATCACTTTCCGTGACAGAACGGAGCAGTGTTTGGGAGTCAGGGAATGGGTATCTTTAGATGATGACTTCTGTAGGGTAAAATTGGGCAATTTTGCTGTGTACGGTGGTTTTTGCTAAATACAAACTGCCACATATGGGATACAGCAATCCTTGTACTATCCGGACGCCCACTTTCCAGACACCCCACTTACCGGACATTATGGGCCTGGACCTTTGGAATCCAAAAATGGCCAAAAAAAGAAAAACATCCCCCCAAAATCCGAATTTTTTCCCACCCGTAATTTGAAATTGCTGCTCGGCGCCGAACAGCTGTTTGCACCATGGCTCCTTCACCCCTTCCTTCCTCCCCTCTCCCCCCTCCCCTCTCAGGGTTGCCATTTGGTATTTTTCGCTACCAAATGTGGGCCAATTTGGTATTGAAGAATTTGTTTGGTAATGAATCAGAATAATGCATTACCAAACGGATTTTTCACACGTATGAGGATACACAGGATGGAGATGGTGGATTGTCTGCTCTTTCTGATTAATCTGCAAACGTACATAGCGTGAAAATAACCAACATGCTGTTAATTTCTTCAGTTGATGTATTTTCTGCCATCACTGGCCTCAGTACTAACAAGGCATATGGGCCTGATGGGGTCCCTCCTGTTGTTCTCAAGAACTGTGCTTCTGTGCTTACACCCTGCCAAGGCAAACTCTTTCGTCTTTGTCTGTCAACTTGTACCTTTCCTTCTTGCTGGAAGTTTGCTCTCATTCAGCCAGTCCCAAAGAAGGGTGACCACTCCCAACCCTCCAACTATCGTCCAATTGCTTTAACGTCCTGTATTTCAAAAGTTTTCAAGTCAATTCTTAATAGAAAAATTTTAAGGCATCTTTCTTATCACAACTTTCTTTCCGATCGTCAGTATGGGTTCCGTCAGGGATGCTCCACTGGCGATCTTCTCACCTACCTTTCAGACTCCTGGTCATCCTCCTTTCGGGACACTGGCGAAAGCTTTGCCATTGCACTTGACATCTCAAAGGCTTTCGATCGAGTCTGGCATAAATCTTTAATTTCCAAACTGCCCTCCTACGGTTTCTATCCTTCTATCTGTGCCTTCATCACTAGCTTCCTTTCTGGTTGTTCTATAGCCGCTGTTGTAGACGGCCATCGTTCTTCTCCTAGATCTATCAACAGTGGTGTTCCTCAGGGCTCTGTCCTATCACCAACTCTCTTCCTTTTATTCATCAATGATCTTCTAAGCTGTACATCTAACCCTATCCACTCATACGCTGATGACTCCACCATTCACCTTTCCATTCAGTTCCCGCAACGCCCATCTCAACAGTTACTTCAACAAACAAGGGATGAGGCTATGGCACACCTAATGTCTGACTTGGCTCGTATCTCTGACTGGGGTAAAAATAATATGGTTGTCTTTAATGCATCTAAGACTCAGTTCTTACACCTATCAACCCAACAAAATCTTCCACAGGTATACTCACTAATGTTTAATAATATTCAGCTTAATCCTGCATCATCCTTGAACATGCTTGGGGTGTCATTTACTCGGGACTTATCTTGGAAAGATCATATTACATCTCTTGTAAAATCTGCTTCCAAGAGATTGGATGTGCTAAGCCGACTCCGCTCTTTCATTACCCCTGCGCAATTGTTGACTCTATACAGGGGTTTTATCCGCCCCTGTGTGGAGTACAACTCTCATGTGTGGGGAGGCTCCCCTCATACAGCTCTTCTCAATAGGGTGGAGTTAAAGGCTTTTCGTCTCATTAACTCTCCTCCTCTTACTGACTCCCTTCAACCTCTGTCTCTTCGCCGCACTGTTGCATCTTTATCTCTTTTCTATCGCTACTTTAATGGTCACTGCTCCTCTGAACTGTCTGCTTGCATTCCTCCATCTCTACGACGGGCGCGTAGCACCCGTCTGGCAGCAAACTCTCATCCTTTTTCTGTCCAACTCTCTAATGCAAGAGTTAACCGTTACTCCCAGTCTTTCATTTATGCAACAGGTCAGCTCTGGAACTGTCTCCCTCTGTCTGTATTTCCTGCTGCCTATGATCTCCAGTCGTTCAAACGCAGTGTGTCCAGGCATCTCAAAATGATCGGATCTTGAATTTGGCTCTCAATTGTATTTTGTTTTTCTCTTGGAGGGAACTGTTACTGCGGGCTCATGGCCTTTGGTTCCTTCTTCCTCGCATAAAAAAAAAAAAAAAAAAATTATAAGGAGAGTGATTAATATTCCATCCATCCATCCATCCATCCATCATTCAATCCTACGTTGCCCCATGAGGAGTGTAGGAGCCCGGGGCTAGTCAGTTGGTCCTGACATTTAAGATGAGAGTGACCAACCTCACTCATCCCTGAGTGGCATTACGTGAGCAATAAACCCCAACCATCCCTTGGATATAAACCTTCACCAGCTCAATCCGATTGGAGCACAATAATTACCCACTAAACCACCAGGCGCCAAAATTTGGTTATATGGTTACCACCCAGCATAGTAAATTGTTTCCCGGTGTACAGGAAATCATTTGGGTTGTCACTCAGTGTAGAGTCACCCACAGGCAGAAGGAAGAGGAAAGAATGAAGGAATGAAAGACAGAAGTGGGAGCGTAAAGTCATCCGTAGGCAGAGGGACGAGGAAAGAATGAAGGAAAGGAAGATAGAAGAAGATGGAAGGAAAGAAGGATGGAGGAGAAGACAGGGCAGACACCTGAGAGCAACACTACGTTGAGTGAGTGGATGGTGAGCGCCCCCACCTACCACAACACTTTTATATATAATTAGTGAAGAATAAATGCTTGCTTTATGAATTTGGTAATGAAAAGCTAAATTTGGTCATGAAAATTGAGGAGTTTGGTAATGTGGCTGAGTTTCAACCTTGCAACCCTGCTCCTCCCTCACCACCAGTTACCACCTAACTGTCATCACAAGTGGATGCTTATCACAATGGATGCCACACATGCTCGTTTTTGTAAATAAACAGTGAATAAACTGCAATACCTCGCCACTAGACCACATGGGAATTTACAGTGTTGTGCAGTGTTAAAATTTTAGAATTTAGAGTGCAAAGGATCAGCTGTGGAGTGCAAACTGGTGGTTCAAACTGGCGTGGTGCAATTAAGAGCAGAATGTACAGTGTTAAACAATTATAACTCACAGTGCAAAGAATTACTGTAAGTGCAGCACAACACTGGATTACTGTACGTACTTCGAGAGCATTTTCACCACTGCCAAAGCCTTAGAGAAGGTGGCCACAGACGTGCTATAAGTACCCTGTACACTGCTGTTTTCCATAACCACTTCTAATTCTTCATTCTCTGGTTCCTTTTCATTTATTTCATGCTTTATGTCCATTATTGGTTTGAATAGGGTCTGAAATAGGTTTAAATAGGTGCTTTGCATGTCTGGTAGGAAGTTATTTAGGTGGCTTTTAAAGTTAGGCTGGGTTAGAGTCCTCAAGTACTAGTCCAGCAGGCTGGGGCCCACTATCTGGACGGGACCACTTTCTGGACATGCCTTTGGCTCTGTCACGTCGGATAGTGGAGGGATTACTGTATATTTCAAGAGCAAGAGTTTACACACCCGATGATGTAAGTCTCGTCCAGGTTGACCGAGTAGTTCACACACAGCAGCGCGGCAAAGAAAATAATAGTTACCCTTCCCAGTCTGGCGAGAAGAGGTACCTAGCAGAAAGTGACCTCATTACAGTGATTCACCTGTTATGGAAACTGTAATATGACTATATATCTGTAACATAAAGGTATCTATCTATTTATCTATTGCCAGACGCCACAGTCCCATAAGGGGTGGCCATTTGACTTTGAGTTATTTGTTTTACGGGGAGGGGCACTAACCCTCCACCATTCCGCTTGTTGACACGTAGGGAGCACGTATGGTTTGGTCATATGGTTACCACCCAGTGGTGTAAATGGTTTCTTGGCTTACAGGAAACCATTTGCATGTCACTCAATATAAAGCCACCTGCAAAAGAAAGAAAAGCAAAAAGAAGTGACAGGAAAGATGGGAGAAATAGGAAGAGAGGAGGGCAGGCACAGAAAAAGAATAATAAAGGGTAAGGAAGAAGTAGGCAGCACTACATCAAGTGAGTGGGTGATGGTCGCTGCCACCTGCCACTACATAAAGGTATAACATGGCTTTATGTGTGCAAAAATGTTTCACTTACCATAGGAAAACAAACAGTTAGAACATTAAAGGAGTAAAAAGCTTTGGCATAGAGATGTAACCCACAGAAATATATGGTAATGCACGGTAAATTTCCAATAACATACATTACTTTGGGCTAATAACATACACACATATTACCATACATACACTAGGTATTGCTACAATAAAAAAGCAAAGTCTTATTTTAGGTTATAAAGTGTAATAAAGCCGAGAAAAGACTCCTTATTTGATGCATCACGCGAGAGTGTAGGGTTGTAGCAGAGAAGGAAGGTGGAGGGAGGGTGGGGAATTTCCAGAGGGAGGAAGTGAAGAGTGTGGAAACATCACTTATTCAAGTAGGAAAGAGAAGTGGTGAGGGATACGTCTCTTGGCAGCCATGTCAGGGGAGTCAGGTGAGTGGAGGGGGGGGGGCAGGAGGGGAGTCACTGCTACAGCCAAACCTCACCTTTATGCTGTAGTGGCAGCAGGAAGGGTAGAAAGATTGGGATATGTCACATAAGGCATCAACTGAGGGGGTAGGTAGAGGGAGAGAGATGGCAGAGGGGGGGCTAACCCCCCCACTCTGTTGGCGGGCTGGAGCCCTCCTCCCTCCCTCTCAACTCGTAGCTGGTGTGGTCTTGGAGCAGGTTACATTAAGTAAGAAGCGGGAAACTTTGAATGCAGTTTTGTATTGCAATTGATCTATCGCGCTTTTTAGGCCAGGGTGTCAGAGTAATGCAAACCCCCATAGGGCTGTTTAGGGTGTTAGGGGTTAAGCCGGGGTATTGCATCTAGGGGTTTTGTATATCGCGATATTACTGTATACGGTATATATACAGTATATATATAGTGAGAGAGAGAATTTGACCTTAAAAATTTAAATTTCTTAATACGTTTACACTTTTTGCGTGGCCTTGAATTCGAGGTGGAGGACAGAGCAAGTTTTGGAGGCCGAGGTCAAGGCCATGACGCAGAGACCAGTCCTTAGCCCCGTGCCTGATGTGTACTATGGCAACCCTATACGTGGATTCTGTATTAAGAAACATAATTTTTGTATACGTGTGTGTATTGTAAGTATATTTGACAATTGGATTTTAAAAAATAGATTAACTTATTCTGTGTTATATAAAATGCCTTAAAAAGGAATGGGGTTGATGGACTAGGAATCCTTAGGAATCCTACTACCCAGGAATGATCTGGAAAAAAAAAAAAAAAAAAATGATGCAGAAGTTTCACAGCTGGGCTCCATGCCTACTTGGGAGCCTAATTAAACTGGGCAAGCTTGTATGGCTGTGTGTAATGAGCAGTGTGAATGAAAATTATAAGAGAATAAATAAGAGGAAGTATTCATGAAAGGAAGAAATTGTCAGTAAGTGAATGATGGGAAAGCTATGATATGCACAGTGTCAGGTTCGTGTACTCATGGATGAGTTGGACAGTAGAGGAGTTTGTTGAATGATGAATTAAGAAGATGATTAATGATTATAATTGAAGCTGTCACATATGCTCCTTCTGATGACAGAGGTATTGAAGGAAAGAACAGTTGCAGCCTTAGTGTAAAATAATTTCAGAGTTATACTGTACCTGAATGAAAATTTGTGTTTATCATTTTTCAGCATGATGCGATGGAGTGAAGTGTGCCAGGTGGCAGGTGTGGCATTGCGTGAGGTAGTGACAGCAGCACAGCAAGGAGCACTTCCACTGCAGCATGTGCGAGAACTCTTAGACCGCCTCCGATACCACCTCTGCTGCCTCCCCATATGTGTTGCCACTTGGCTCTGCTCTCATGTCCAGGTCGGTCTGGTCTGGGATGATAGTCTTATTGAATTGATTTTTGCTTGACATGCAAGAGCTATTACAAGTTTCAGATACAGTTTACTGTAGTCAGACATCAGCTTTCATGAAGTGTTCCATTTGAAGATTTAAATATTTGTGGCATTATCAGAAGTTCCACAAATAACAATTGTAGGAGGATCTGAGAATTACAAAGGATTAATGATGTGACACATTTCCCTATTTCACTTTGCATGCTATTGACAATTAATTTATTTCTTGTTATTAATAACATGATAGGTGGGGGCACTCATCATCCACTTACTCGATGTAGTGCTGCTCTTGGGTGACTGCCGTTTCCTCCCTTCCTTCCTTCCCCTTCTGTCTTTATTTCCTTCATTCTATCCTCCTCCTTCTGCCTATGGGTGACTTTACACTTCCTCCTCTGTCTTGCTAAATTCCTCCTCTTTCTGCCTATAGGTGACTGTACACTGAGTGACAAGCCAAATGGTTTCCTGTACAGCAGGAAACCATTTACTATGCTGGGTGGTAACTGTATAACCAAATTATGGTGCCTGGTGGTTTAGTGGGCTACTAAGGCCCACAAAACCAGCATGCTTGTTTACGTCCACAGGCATTGGTTGTATTAGGTTTTCCTACTACCTCCACTGATTCTTTTAGCACTTTTGTTAGTTTGTCATTCAGCTCATCAATGTCACATTCAGCATTACTGAAAGCCTGAAATCTGTTCCTTATTTCCAACTGAAAAGCTGCTTTGTTTTTGCTGACTTTTATTGGGCATATCTTTTTGTCTTTAATCATCTTCTTTCTTTCACTTTTGAAATTAAATCTTGCTGTGCAACCCACCATTCTATGGTCACTTCCAATATTTACTTTGTTGATAACTGTGACATTTGTGATTGTGTTATTCTTATTTGGTATAGTGAAGTCAATTTCATTCTTGGTTTCTCCATTTGGGCTTCTCCAGGTCCACTTTCTCCCTGTTCTTTTGTGAAAGAATATACACACACACACACACACACACACACACACACACACACACACACACACACTCAACCCCTTGCTATCACGCATTCAGCTATCGCGGTTATCTGCTATCGCGCTCACATCAAATGCACAACCATACTTGCTGTCATGCACCCCAAGACAGCTATCACGCGTCGAGTTTGAAGACAGGCTAAGCGAAACTTATTCACACGGCCCTTCATACGAGGTTTGCCGAGGATACGATGGTTAATCGGAACGATAACGTGGTAAAATTGCTGATGATACCACAGGCATTTGGAATGCATCTGAATGGATTCCTGCCGAGGATACGACGGGCAAAACAGTGTGACCAAAATCCAGGCGACTCGACAGAATATATTGTACTACAGCATTGAAATTTAGCCTAGCACTGAATACTTATTAATACTGTATTTTAGAATAAATATCAATAATTTTGAAACCCTTATAAAGAGGTAATATTTCCTATGCAGAGAAAACTGTGATGTTGATAAAGTAATCACGTGTTTACAACTGAGACGGGGCTCTGACGACAGTGTGAGGAACGTGTGTGATAGCGTCCAAGTTTTGTTCCACTTAAATGTTCCTCAGCCATTCCTGATATAAGGTACCATGTGATACCCCCTTTAGCTGTGGACACTAAAAAAATGGAGACAGCCAAAGAGATCTGGCGGCAACTAAGCCACTCCCAAACCTCGGAACCCATCAAACCACCCAAGCCGTAATCCTTAGAAAAGTTTGATGGCCTTTTATGTTGTTTATTTATTCATTATACTGTTATTATTAATGTAATAATGCTTTATTTCATGTTAGAGGAGAGATTGGCAGGAAATCATAGGCATAAAGTGGTTAAAAGTTAGAAAAATGGGCCACCGAAAAACCAATTAGAAATTTTCCCATTGATTGTTCAGTTCAGCTATCACGCATTCAGCTATCACGCGCGTTTCCTGTGACCAATTAGGCGCGATAGCAGGGGGTTGAGTGTACCTCTTTAATTTCCTCTTTCCAGGGCATCACCCTTCCCTTTATACACATTTACAATTATACTCCAGCCAATCATATGGGACAACACACTCACAAATAATCATATTTATCAGGTCAGTGACTAACCTCACCCCTATATCTCCTAAGGGCTTCAACATTTCGGCAGTCAACCCAGACACACTTGCTGCCTTCCCCACCATCATCCTGCTATTGCCTCACTCACAGTAGCAGTATCAATCAAAGGCCAAGGGCCAGACACTGGATCTGCTGGCTCCAAACCTTCTCTGTCCCAGTCAAACTCCCCATTCAAGAACCGGCTATAATGCTCTCTCCATGCATCTTTAATATCCTCACTGTTCACCACTACCCTTCCTGCATCATTCTTCACACACTGCTCACCTATAATATCCCGATTATCCCTCTCCATCTGATTTGCCACCTTAAATGTCATATTTTTCCTTTCCCCATGATTTAGGTTATCAAGTAAAGTCTCTGTGACTGACTTCACCCTGTATACCTCTCTTCTAGCCCTACGCTTGGCAGTCAAGTATTCCTCCTTGCTACCACCCTTCTTCCATTCCAGGAAAAACCTTCTTTTCTCCTTAACTGCAGCTTCTACACCCTCATCCCACCACCAGGTTACTTTATATTTTGATGGTCCTCTTGTCCAACTGCATGTTACCTTAGTAACTGTCAAGAGATTGTTCTTGAGGGCTCTGTACTGTTCATTAATGCCTCTGTCTACAGCTCCCTGTTCAGCCACCACTCTCCTCATCTCGCTGTAGAAGGCATCCCTTACTACTGTACTTGGTTTTTCAGCTTCCATATTTTCGACATATTTGTCGAAAAAGATGCCGAAATATTAAGATCATATAAGCAAACAATTGCACAATGGAAGATCGTATAGTGGGGTTTAGGTGCACTGATGTATTGAATATTGGTTAGGTAGTATGTTGTTACTGGTAATAAGGTAGAAGGGAGTGTGCTTAGTTGGTGTGGTCATATGCTATACAGGTATTTGCCACTCGGTGTCCACAGTACGTTCCGAAAAATAGGATGTTAAGTGATCTGGACATTAAGCGACTACCATAACTTATGCACTGAATACTGTACTGTATATTGTACTATATATACAGGTATGTGATATATACTGTACTGTATATTACTTGTAAAGTACAGTATGAAAAGCCCAAATTAAGACAAAAACATAAAGGCTTTAAAATACATGACTGGATGTGGGTGCCTGTGGCCGGTGTTGATGACACTGTTATACAGTAAACTTTTTACTGCATGTTAGTAAACTTTTTACAGTTTTTTTTTTTTGGTCTATTTTTTACAGCTTTTATGTAAGTAGATTAGGTTAGCATAGATATGGCTAGGTTGGGTTAGGTTAGATATGGTTATGTTATGTTGTTAGGTTAGGTTAGCTTGGGTTAGGTAAGATTATATTACCAGCATGTTAAGTTAGATTACCTTAGATTTACCGGTAGTAATGTTCAGTTAGTGAAGGTTAGGTCAAGTTAGGTTAGGTTAGTAAGAATGAAATGACTTAGGATGGATTAACCTTCGGGGTGAATTGATGAGAAAACCCTCTAATCTGACGCCTCTCCCCAGGTACTGCACCCATGTTGTGACAGATGAAATTAATGAAGTGGCAGCAGAATTGCTCAAAGCTGTGGTTCTGTTCCAGAGGCGACTGTATGCACGGGACCCTGCCAAGGGTGCCATCAAGTCAGTTGATAATTTTTGTTGTTGCTGTTGTAGCACAGGTAGTAGTAGTAGTAGTAGTAACTGTGACCCCAGGCCTATGTAAACAAGAAGCCAGTGGACTGTAGGCTGAAGCTGACATTTTTCTGCAGTCCACCATTTTTCAATTGGGGGATGGGAAGGAAATTGATGGTTGTTTGTAAAACCAGGCAGTGGAACCACCGAGTTATATAGGTACCGGACTACTGGCACATGAAGGCGTTCTTTGCCAGCACCTGCTTCAAGTGAAACCGCCCTAAGTGAGACATATTTCTGGTTTGTGACTGAGTGGTTAAAGCTTAAAAACATTCATTTCTAACTTGTGAGCAACTTTATAATGAATCATAAGTAACTTTAAGTGAATATCGTCATCATCATCATCATCATTATCTAATCCTGTGTTGCCCCATGAGGAGTGTAGGAACCCAGGGCTAGGCAAGTTGGTCCAGACATTTAAGATGAGAGTGACCAGCCTCACTCATCCCTGAGTGGCATTACATGAGCAATAAACCCCAACCATCCCTTGGATATAAACCTACATTGGCTTAATCTGGCAGGAGTGCCTTAGTTACCCACTAAACCACCAGGTGCCATAGTTTGGTTATGTGGTTATCACCCAGCGTAGTAAATGGTTTCCTGATGTACAGGAGACCATTTGCCATGTCAGTCAGTGGAGAGTCACCTGTAGACAGAAGGAAGAAGAAAGAAAGAAAGAAAGAAAGAAGAGGAAGGAAGGAAAGAAGAAAGGAAGAGAGGAGAGGACAGTCACCTGAGAGCAGCACTACGTCGAGTGAATGGATGGTGAGCGCCCCACCTACCACTAATAGATGTTAATTCATCAGCAGCAGAATAATGAAACAGCTTTTAAAGTGAAACAGCTCTAACCTATTAAAGTAGAGTGATATTTTCTATTTTATTCTCTCATGATACAGTTTTATTCAGCATAAGAGAGACTTTGAAGTAGAGAGGTTAGAAATACCCTCCATCAACCCCATCACCATAGAAAGTCTTCCAAAGGAAAATGAAATAATCTGGTAGTTATGAAAATACAGTTGATTAATACATCGTTGGATTCATGCTATTAATTTAGGCCAAATTGTAACTCCCTTTTTTTGACAGGCAGAGGTTTGTGTGTGGGCTGAAGCAGACAACCAAGTTAATGGGCAAGATGTCATGCATCATTATGGCACCAAATATACAGAAGTGCTATGAACCAGGTAACAACATATTTGCATGTTTGTTTTAACCCGGCTCAGATCCTAACCTCTTTCAGCTCAGTTGATGGCCAAATGTAGTTGGATGAGAGTCAGTTTGACAAGCAACCAAGGAGATTCCTACCTCATAATGAAGGCTTACAGAATTTCATATGCCCTTGACTTGGTATTCAAGGTGTGGAAGTGGCCCAGCTTTGTCAGCTGAAAATTAACCAACAATAGTGTGTCAGCTGTTATTATATTACTGTATCCCTTTTCTATGTGCTTAATTGAGTGAAGTAAGCGGTGATTGATTATTTGTTATTTCATGTCATTGTTTGGTCCAATAAATTTTGGGTTAAGAGTGAATGCGTGAGAATGTTGTACAGTATGGTACAGTACAGTACAGGTACTGTAAGTAGTGTTATAAACAGTAATGTAGTAGTAACCACAACCCTAGGCTTATCTGAATGTGAACCCAGTGGATTACAGGCCAGAGATGCCATCTTCTTGTAGCTCACCATTCTCCTTTTAGAGGAGAGGGAGGGAGTTGAGGGAAGTATGTATAACTGGGCAGGGGAGCAGCTCGGTTATATCAGTGCATCCACATGTAGGTGTCCTTTTCTAGCTCCATCGTTTTGTTTAATTTTTGAAGGCTCTATGCATCGGTCTTGGTCACCTAATGGCGGCTCTCCATGCTGCTCCATCTGTGGCAGCTTCCCTATTCAGTCCCTCATCCCTGAGGTCACACTGAATGACATCGTCCCAGGTGTTTTTCGGTCTGCCTCTCGCAACCCTACCCCTAACATTAACACTTCTCACTTTCAGCACCCATTTATCATCATTCATCCCCTCCACATGCCCAAACTATCTCAGTCTGCCTCTCCTCATCACAGCACCAATACAGTCCAGTCCCAACCTACTCCTCAACTCTTCCATCATAAACCTAGCTCCCCCAGGCCTCACACTCGGGGATGCACTGCACATCCACCTAATCATTGTCATTTCTGTACATTTGAGCTTGCGAATATCCTCTTCCTTTACTGCCAGGTCTCACTACCATACAGCATTACACTCCTAACAAAAGCTGTATACAGAGATCCTTTACCACAGAGGGAGAACCCTCTCAATGTCAGGAGAGGCAACAGCTCCCTGAACTTCTTCCAACCACTCCTTGCTCTAGCCACAGAGCTAGCTCCAGCCCTGCCACAAGCACATAACATGTCTCCCAAATAACAAAACTCTTCCACACACTCAAGAGATCCACCAGCAAGTTCAATCCTTTCACGCCTGTCAATCTCCACCTGCTCTCTCTGACACACCGCACACATGAAATCAGCGTTATCTCGCAGTCTACCTCTAATACCACTACATCTCTTATGCACCCAATTATTACAGACACTGCACAAGATGGAATTACTTCCTATGCCCTTGTGGCAAATCGCACATAGCCATTCTCCTTCTTCTTTGACAGTACTGCCCCTAGCCCTGGATACCATCACTTTTGTTTTTTCTTCATTTACTCCTAAGCCCTTGTGCCCCATGCCATCTCTCCACTTCCTAAATAATGTAAAATGTACCCAATACAGTACTGGTATTTGTCCCTCAGCATCGTTTTAAGTGTGTTTAATGATGGAAAGGGTCGATTGTAGCCAACCAGTTTTTAAAAAATAATTTCTGAAATTTGATTAAAGTAAAACCTGTATGGTCTCTGTGTATTTTTACTGACTGCACTCTGTTGTGTGTAGCCTTTGGTAATCTATACATTTCAGTTCAGTTCCCTGTACAGCATCCCTTCACATACACTGTACCATTCACCTCATATGCTTTATACCTCGCTCTTATTTACCTATATTTTTCTGTTATACTCATGGATCAATTTTCTCTCAGTCATCCATTCCCCTGATTTAGTTGTCCCCACTGCCATCATTACAGATTTTTCTTACTCCTCACATTTAGGTACTTGTTGAAATGTTCTCTCCATCTCTGAAGTATTCTGCAGTACAGTTTTCTGCAGATATACAGTACAGTACTTTGTAAGGGCTAAGTAGCAGGGATAAGAAGCTTGGAGATGTAACAGTCACAGCCATTCCTTTTAGATAGGTTCCCAAGAGGACATATGGTGTTATAGATGAAGCTAATAATACTGACTGTACACATGGTAAAAAAAGGATCACTCAGATTATATACAAAACAGTATGACACCACAAGTGATGGATATTACAAAATGCCCATTATTCCCAGCCCACATTACTAGTACTACTTCTTAATGATGCAGTGAATGATGTGCTAGTGACATTCTTTTATCTTTTCCCTACTGAATATTATTTGTATAGGCACAATCACATGAAAATACAGTAAAAGTCCATTAATCCGAACGCTGATAATCCGAAAATCCCAATAATACGAATTTTTGAAGAAGGCCGACAAACTGTGCATTACTGGTGAGTTAAACAACCCATGACATCTCTTAGTTTACCAATTACAGTTTGTGCCTTCAATAAGGTGTGTGGCACAACCCACCACCTTCTTTTGTTGTATTAGCACTCCGTACCTTTTACAACAATAAATATTTCAATATACTGTAGTTCAGTAATACATTAAGTAAAAAATTTGTGTAATACGTAATGTTAATATGTTCCATATTGTATTATGAATGAATGAAAAGTGATCCATTCGGTAAAATTTCAGTTTAAACATGAAATTAAGTGTCTTAGGGGTCCCACCCAAAAATCCGAAAAATCTGATAATCCGAATGATTCTCGGTCCACTGCCATTGGGATTGATGGACTTTTATTGTACAGCTTATTAATTTTAGACATCTCAAACTTTAATAATTATTTTGGGTATCAGTGTCCCCATCCTGCACAGTAATTTATCATGTATGCCATCTCTGTACTGACCCTTTTCCTAGTCTGAAGTGCTGCTTTATACCTGGTACTCATTTTGTCTTAACTTGGCCCAGAGTTTTGTAATTTCTAGCTCAGTGGCTGAAAAAGACAATGCCCTGTACTCTGGCTGTATATTCTCTTCATAGCACCTCTTCTTGACTACTATTTTTTTTTTTTTTTACTATAACCTGACATAAAATTGCCATCTCTCTATTGTAAATGCTGAGTTGTAACAACAGATTAGCACTAGAATATAATGCTAGTAAAAAAAAAAAAAAAAAAAAAATCCTGTGGAGGGAATATAGAGCCATAGCATTGCCTTTTTCTGTCACTGGACTATGTGAAATAAGTGGCAACAGGAAAAAAAATCTGGACCTTGTTAATGTAAAAGAAGCCTAGTATAACCTTCTAGTGTTTATCTTTTGCAACACCTCAGCATTCAAGATGAAGAGCTGACAGTTTTAGGCCAAGCAGAAGCAAGAGTAATATAAGGCACTCTTCCCCTGCAGGAGGTCTAGATGATGCTGTGGAAAAGACACTACAACAAGCAAAACTGCAAGAGGTGCCGGTTGTATTTGCACTGTCGCTGAAGAAACTGGGAGGCCTTACCCACATCAAGCAAAACATTTCCTGTGTTGGCATCATTAATTATCAGGGAGCTCAGGTGCAGTCACTTATGTTTGAATTCATGTGATGTTTGTGCTGGTTTTGTTGGTTATTTTGTGGAAGTAGTGTGTGGTGAGTAAGGATGGAAGCAGTATGATGAGTAAGGATGGAGGCTGTGTGATGAGTAGTATGGAAGCAATGTGATGAGTAACGATGGAAGCAGTTTGACGAGTAAGGATGGAAGTTTAATAGAGTGCAGGAAAAAAAAAATGGTACAATGAGATACTGACCACACACACACACACACACACAAATCCACTAGGCTCAGTAGGTTAAGGCAAGGATAATTTTTTTTTTTTTTTTAATGGTAACGACCTAAAATTGCCATCTTGTCATTGTGACTGCTAGGCTGTAACAGTAGATGAACACTAGAATATGGTACTTGTTGCAAAGAAGTGTGTGGAAAGTACAGTACTGTGTGTTGAGCTGTAGCATCGTCTTTTTCTGCCATTCAGCCACCTGTAGTAATCTGCAAAAGGACAGACATCTGGGCCAGGCTGAGGTAAAAAAGGTATTGCTCCATGTCTGCAGGTAGCATTATGTAAGCAGGTGGTGAATCAGTAGAGAGGTGATCCACTATCCCAATGGACACAGATTTGAATCCCGGCTGGGGCATGGAATGGTTTAAGGGATTTGAATTTGACATGCCATAAAAACACCCCCACTAATACCATTACACCAGTCCTGTATGAGACACCCCTAGTATGTATTCAGTATGGGTGGCAGGTGTTAGTGCTGAAGTGGTGACATGTGGAGGTCTATGGTTTGTAGAACTGCTGGGCCTCAGGGAAAGGACTGTTAAGCATATGTCCAGAGTCAGATACATTAAAGGAAAAAAGTATGAAGTAAAATGACGGTTTTGCATTTAAGCCATAATTGTCAGAGTAACATTTCACTATAGTCCTTTTGCCTTAACTTGGCCCAGGTTTTGATCCTTTTGCTGCCTATTTCACGTATCTCAGTGGCAGAATGAGACAGTACTTTGGCTCAACATGATTTCCATAGTACTTCATTTCTAGCATTATATTCTAGTGCTATTCTCATGTTACAACTCAGCAGTGAAGGTGGAGAGATGTCAGTTTTATACCAAGTTACAGTAGAAAGGGTAAAGTAGGGTGATGATGATGATGATGATGATGATGGTGATACTATACTTAGATCCTACCTCAACCTTGCTTTATGTGGGAATAAGGGTCTGGATGGTGATGATGATGTTGATGATAATGATGATTATGATGATTATTATTATTGTTATGACAATGATGATAGTGATGACAACAATATGAGATTGATAATGCTGTAGTGGCTGATGATGATGATGATTTGGATTGGCTTATTTTCAGGACTCCTTCCACAAGTTGATGGCTCTGATACCAGCTGCAAAGGAGAAGTACCAGGCTTTGGTCAGGAGTCGCCAGCAGGCCATCCTTCCCCTATCCACACCCCCTCCCCCTGCTCCTCCCCCTTCGTCACTTCCTGACCTCACCCCTTCCCCCTCCTCGTCACCTTCCCCATCCTCCACACCCCCTCACATCACCCCTCCTTCTTCCTCACTCCCTGAACCCACCCTTTCCCCCTCCACCACACTGCCTCACCCCTATCCTCCTCCCTCCTCCATCCCTCCCATCACCGCTAACTCAACACACATCATTCCTATATCCTCTACAAAGTAATCCACTAATTGATATTCGAGTTCAGTTTATATTTGTGCACTGTTTTCTCTACTGTAAGGTTTGCTTGTGATTGTTTGTAAAGCATGGGAGTGTTGAAATGCAGTCCATCCAAATATAAATTGCTGTATATAATCTTTGTACTCTAACTTGGTCCAGATTTTCATTCTTTTGCAGCTTATTTTACATAGCTCAGTGGCAGAAAAAGACAATACTTCAGCTCTTCATCCTTTCCATGTAGCATTTCTTCATGACTAGCATCATATTCTAATGCTAATGTATTGTAATTCAACATTCATGATGGAGAGATGGCAATTTTATGCCAGGTTAGTGTAAAAAGAGTATAATGACGGGTGATGGAGTTAGAGTGATGTAATAATTAGAAGCAGTTGTAACCTCAGGATTATCTGACTGTGAACCCAGTGGACTGCAGGCTGAAGTTGCCACTCTCCTGCAGCCCATCATCCTCCGTTTGAGGGGTAGGGAGGGCATTGAGGATGTTTGTATAACCAGGTAGCTTCACCACCTAGCTACATCAGTGCCACCACATGAAGGCATCCCTTTTCAGGATGAAAATGTTGTAATGCCGTCAATCCAAATATGAATGATAATTACGGATGTTAGGGTTCGAATGAAGGACTGTGGGGCAGGTGTGGAAGGGTTTAAGTCATGGCTGAGTCTAATTTGTACTGGATTATTGGTTGTTATTCAGACCTCCCACCAAATGGTGCTTTCCAAGGAGGAAAATTACTATACTCTTTTGACTTTAACTTGGCCCAGATTATTGACCTTTTGCTGTTTATTTCACATAGCGCGTTGATAGAAAAAGACAACAGTATGGCTCCACCTCCTTTACCAAGCACGTTTCATACTGGCGCCCTGTTTCAGTGTTAGTCTTATGTTACAACTAAGCATTCAAGAAGGAGAGATGGCAATTTTAGGCCAAGTTAGAGTAAAAAGAAAATAAGCTAAAAGGGGAAATCTTTTAAACCCCTGAATTATAAGTCATGTGTTATTTTATTTATTTATTTACTTACAGTAAACCCTCATTATACAATGCCTCATTGTACGATATTTCGCTTATACAATGTCAAAATTTTAGTACCCTATGCCCACTATACAATGGGAACGATTTGCAACAACGATGGATCATCCACGGCTCAGTGAACAGCGAATGTGCAAACGCAACAAAAACGTCCTCACACTGTCGGCATTAGACCACACACACTTGTCCACCGGTCCAGCCTCATTAGCTAGCCCTGCCCAGCCAGCTAGCCCAGTCTTATCGATTGGTCCAGCACCATCAGCCAGCACCACCCAGCCAGCTAGCCCAGACTCATCAGCCAGCACCACCCAGCCAGCCAGCCCTGCCCAGTCAGCCAGTTCTGCCAGTGATGAGTGAGGGCTGTGAGGCCCTAACTGTCCCTTAGCCTCGGAGGGGACATCAACAATCCTATTTACTTAAGTAATAGTAAGAACTACTGTATACTGTTATTTTCATGTTTTTCCCCTCTATTCATTATTAATGTGTTACTTTACATGTTTAAACATAAGGATATTTCATGTATGTGAGTGTTAAGGTGTGTGAATGTGCGAGTTTAGGCAGGTCTGGGAACGTATCCCCATTGACTACATGTTATAACAGGTTCACCATACAATGGATTGCTATACGATGGGGTTTTCAGGAACGGAACCCCATCGTATAATGAGGGTTTACTGCATGAAAAAATATAATGGAAATTGGCTGTTTGGGTTTGGTTATGTGTACTGTATTGTAAATGAGTTTTTATTCCTGTAGAACAGTAATAATTGGATGAGAATGAATGAATGAATGAATGAAAGAACAGTAATGAGAAGCTGCACAGTCTGTTGCATAACACAAGCACAGTGGCTGCCCTGGATGCTGGTACTTTCAGCTGGATGTGGGTCTTCCAGTCTGCCTGCACGTTTTTTTTTAAAGTGTGTGTATGTGTGTGTGTTTTTACCTAATTGTATCTTTACAGGAATGAGTCAGGCTCATGCTGTTCTGTGTATTAAACCAGTTTTATCATACATATCCATAAATTTGTGAATATTTTTGGCACACGCTATTTCATTTGGTAGTGCATTCCACTGATCAATTGCCCTATTTGGGAAACTAAATTTCCTTGCATCTTTATCACCTCTGTTTTTACATACCTGTAGTTTTTTGCAGTGTCCTCTTGCTGATGCTTCCCCATAGGTTATATATTCATTTATGTCTATTTTCTCTTTCCCTGAGATGCATTTATATAGCATAATCATGTCTCGTCTTTACCTTCTCTCCTGTAGTGTTGGTAGATTCAGTTTTTCTAGTCTTTCTTCGTAGCTTAGATCTCTTAAGCTTGGTACCCATCTTGTAGTTGCCCTTTTTACTTTTCCAGTCTTATCTATGTGTTTATTGAGATGAGGACTCCAGACTACTGATGCATATTTCAGGGTTGGTCTGATGAATGATGTTATTATCTTTCTCAGTGTGTCTTCATTTATATATGTGAATGCTGTTCTCATATTAGTAACCAGTGTATACATGTTATGTAGCTTCTCACTGATGTGATCATCTGGAGATAGTTTGTTACTGATAATCACTCCTAGGTCCTTCTCTCTTTCTGATATGTGTAGGGTTGACCTTCCTAACTTATAATCCCAATCTAATCTTTTCTCACTTTTGCCACACTTAATTACATGACACTTGTTCACATTAAATTCCATTTGCCAATTATTGCTCCACTGTGTGTGTGTGTTTGGGGGGGGGAGAAGAAACCAGAGGCCAGTGACTCTCTATGTTGTAGGAATGGCTCTGTTCCATTGGCTGAAATCTATGTAGTATTAACTCAGAATTTTCCACCCACAGAAGTTCAGGCCTCTGGATCTTCGGCCCAAGAAGACCCGTGCCATCTGATGCAGCCTGACAGCGGCAGATGAAGCGCCTCACACCTAAGATATCTATCTATCTATCTATTGCCAGATGCCACAATCCCGTAAGGGATGGCCATTTGACTTTGAGTTATTTGTTTTACGGGGAGAGGCACTAACCTTCCACCAACCCACTCGCTGACACATAGGGAGCACGTATGGTTTGGTTATATTGTTACCACCCAGTGTTGTAAATGGTTTCTTGGCTTACAGGAACCATTTGGCTTGTCACTCAATGTAAAGCCACCTGTAAAGGAAAGAAAAGCAATAAGAAGTGACAGGAGAGATGGGAGAAATAGGAAGAGAGGAGGGCAGGCACAGAAAAAGAATGATAAAGGCTAAGGAAGAAGTAGGCAGCACTACATCAAATGTGTAGATGATGGTCGCCACCACCTACCACACACCTAAGATATCAAAGAGGCGAATTTCCCACCCCAAAGGTATGCCGTCAAGGCATAAATGAATGTCGGAATGTCTATTCTTTGACCCCCACTGAACTGTTTTTAATTCCCCCTGAAGAGTTAGATGACTCCAACTGTGTGAGAACGTTAGATGTCTGAGCAATTGTGTGAGAATGTCAGTTGACTGCAGTTGTGTAAGAATGGTAAGGAATGTTTAATTATGTATCTCTTGTCATTTTTTATCCCACAGTGAAAAATAAAATATCCGTGAAATGTAAGTTTTATACCCACAGTCAAACCACAAGTGGCTTTTGCAGACTTAACACATCTCTGTGATTCATTCTCATTGCATCTCAGCATCCTTTTGTATGCAACTAATAATGAAGACAATGATGCAGGAGAATACTGAGTTGCAAAAAGGAAGATAAATCATTAACAAAAAGGAGTTACAGTGCCTGCCATACAACTTATAATGTGGCTTCATGTAGGTTGTGCCATCCGCTCGTGTGATAATTTTCTTTGCTATTTACATCTTACGCTTATAGATGAGTCACTTACAGGAGCAGACTAGCATGGACTAACCTACCTTAAGTTTTCCCTTCATATGCTTTTTGTTTTTCCAATTTCTTGCAGTTATCCTTTCATGTTTTTTGTTTATGTTTTGTTCAGCCAGTCTTCTGCAGTTAATCTTGCATGTTCGTGGGTACGTTCTTTGTTCTTGCAGGTTTTTGTAGCTACATTTTCATGTTCTTTATGTGCTGTGTTTCTGTCAGTGCCATATTCTGTGTTTATGTGCATTTTTCTGCCTACCTTATACTGTTATGTTCTGTATGTGCTTTGGTCTGCCAGTTTATGTGCTTTTGTCTGCCAGCCTTCTTCAGTTATCCTCAGCTATGTTCTTCTCTTGACTCATTGCTTAGCCAGAGTTTTAAATCATGGCCTGTTCTCTCATCAGTTAAGGCAGCTCCCTAACACTTCTTCCCAAGTACAGTAATACCTCGATATACGATACCCCTAGATGCAATACACCGGCTTAACGATGGGGGTAGAAATACCATCATACCCCGCCCGATGATGGCTAAACCCTGGTTTAATGATGGGTTTTGATTTTTTACCGACTTTGATGATATCGTAGACTAATGTTGTGCATTTAGATTGATTTATAAACTGTTTTTTGACCTAGATTAATGTGCTTTGGCCATAGGTGGGGTGAACATTGTCATTTTGGGGTACAGTTTACTAAGCTTGATGTTTTCCAGACATATTCGATGAATTTCAGATTTTATATTATTGGTTTTAGTGAGTTATTTACAGGTGTTAGGTTAGCTTCCTTGACAGCTGTTAGGCCATTTAGATTGGCTTTAAACTTGTTTTGGGCTCATTTGGGTGGGTTTTGGGCTTGTTTTTTGGGAAACTCAAGGCTGGTAAACAGTTCACATTGAAATACAGTACATGTTAAAAGTACCCCGATATATGATACCCTGCCTAACGATGGGGTTTTGCCTAACCAATTAGTTTGCTGAACTGGGGTATGCCTGTAATTTATTTTGCTTATTACCCCTTGCTGTCCTTTAGTCATCGTCATCATCATCCAAACCTCCTCTCCCACCTTAGGGCAGGATAAGGATCTGTCCTTTTGTACATTATTTAAATCATTCTAATATCACCATACTCTTCCTAAAAAACGTACAAAATCCTATTAACCAGCTGTATCCAAAAATAAATAGCTAAGGACTAGGAAGAGAATACAAGCCATGTGTACAGTACCATGGCTCACCTCAGTTTGGGGATTCTTACAGAAAAAGGATGGCATCATTTGAACTGAGTGTTTGATTACATCTTTCAGTATGTGGCTTCATATATTGTTTGTTTTCACTTTGCTCAGCTAGATATGAACTCAGGGGACTGGTGGGCAGCATCTCCTGAAAGGAGGATGGTGATCTGCTGCAGAGCGCTTGAAAATATGTTTCTGTAGACAAGAAAGCAGGGAAAGGATAATAGCTCAGGTAAATGAGAAAGCCTTCGTTGGTAGTGGGCAGTGCTGTTTAGCACAGGAGGCAGTCCAGCACCTGAGGCCTTGTGATGTGTTTTGCAGACCCCACACAGCTCTTATTTTTCTTTCTCTTACTGATGTATGAACGGTGGGAGTTTGTGACCACATACAGGGTAACACTGATATGTACAGTATATGCAGAAATTAATTGGTAAGGAAAGGTGCTTGGGTGTCTCCCTAACCAGTGGGAATATGACTTATTCTTTTACTTAGTCACACTTGTGTGGGAGCTGCCTAGTGTGGGCCAACTGGCCTACTGTAATATATTACCTGTATTTCTTTGATGGGTGATGGGAGGTTGGAAATACTACAAAATAATATAAAGGTGGAACCAGCAAAGGATTGAGGTAAGTCAATGTGAAGGTATTTGGAGTGAGGTAAGTTGCCTAAAGAATATAATAATACTGATCCAAGAGTAGCCCCATACAGCAAGAGAACTGAACACTCCTTGAAAAGTACATCAAAAGAAGCTTTAAGGTATTGGAAACCCCATATAAATGAAGATCTGTCAAAAGCTGCCAAAATATAATTTAAAACCAGTAGAGAACATCCCAGTACTGGTAAGAGGAGGGAAGGAGACTGGTGAAAAGGAGGAGGAGGAGGTTGAGAGATGGGAGAAGGGGCAGAAAAGGAATTATGCATTAATGAAAAAAACATGAAGAGGAAATCATAGAAAGGAGGACGAAAAATGGGAGGAGAAAGGCAGAAAAGGAATGCATTAATGAAAAATAAAAAAAGAGGAAAAGAAAATGAAGAAAGGAAAGATGCGAGGAGAAGGGGCAGAAAAAGAATGCATTAATGAAAAAAAAGAGGAAAGCAAAGAAAGATGGAAGAAGAAGAGGCGGGAAAGGAAAAGTCTTACAGAGGAGGAGAAAAGGAAGGAGAGGAGATGGGGGGAAAAAAGGAATACAAAAAGTTATGTGGAGAGGAAAATGAGACAGGGAGGAGGCAGAAAAGGAATACAAGAATTCTTATAAGAAGGAAAATGAAAGGAGGAAAGATGGGAGAAGAACAAGAAGAAATAGGAGGAGAAAAGGAAAGAAGAGGGCAGATATATATATTAAAAAATTGTCTCATCTCACAAGGAAGGGAAAATATAAGTATTGAGAGTGAGGCTGGTATAACTTCCGTGCAGCCATGATTACTCAAATTTATGCTAAGTGGAAAGGATGGGTGTAAAGTCATGGAGGAGAATTTTAATGTGTTAGTAAGTGGTTGAACGGATTCAACAAGTATATTAGTGTTGTGAGAGAGAGAGAGAGAGAGAGAGAGAGAGAGAGAGAGCTTTCTTTCACTGCGATTCAAGTGGGCATTCTCGTTCATCCAGCCAGGCCATATCTTAGGCCTGTTTTGGCTGCTGCTTCATTTATCCTCCTCCCTTTCCCTCCTGATATGGCTCCGGGGATGAAAGGAGGGATGAAAGAGGAGTGGAGGTGCGAGGGAGGCTTGAGAGAGATGGAAGGAGGAGGCAAAATAGGAGGGTCGAGATAGGAAGGAACTTATAAGAATCTGATGGCTGCTTCCTATGCCTTTCTCTCTATCTCTTGGGAAATGACTGGAGAAATGAAAGGAGTGGAGGGGTAATGAAGGTAAAATACCCGCCGCCGCCGGACCACTCACCCTGCCACCCCCCACCCCACCACCAAGCCACCACCACACCACCAAGCCACCACCACACCACCACCCCAGGAGGACACCACAGTGGGGTTAGTGACCCAGGACAAGAGGGTCACCAGGACACCCCTGTCCAGAGTCCCTCTTCCCCACAACTGTCACAGCACTAGGTGAGTGGGAAGAGGCAACGACCCTGCAGGCGGGCAGCCTTCACCAGGTTCGGGGTGGGACTGATCCAGAGTCAGTTCCAGGCAACACCGCGGTACGGCCACCGTATGTACCGGTGAAGGAGCGGTCACTGTTCGTCCTTCAGTTGTTCCCCCTGTGACACCGCCATCAAGGCCACCGTACGTGAAGGGGGAGGGAGTGGCCACCGTACACCCCTCAGTCACAGCCACCTCTGGGGACGGCCTCGGGGCGTTAGTTATTGAACGCGCCCCGACTGGCAGAGAGAGGAATAGTGGAACCGCGTTCACGGCCAACGTACGTGACGGGGAGGGAGTGGCCACCGTACGCCCCTCATCCACTATTGCCTCCTACTACAGGAGTAACACCTCAGTTACTTCCCAAAGGGCAGGCAGGCCCACGGCTACGGCCTTTGTACTTACCAGGGTAAGTAGACCCTCGGCTGTGGCCTCTGTACGTACCGGAGAGGGCGCTGCCCCTGTGCACCCCTCTCCTGCCTTTTCCTCCTACGGGAGTAACACCGTGTTCATGGCCACCATACGTGACGGGGAAGGAGCGGCCACCGTACGCCCTTCAGTTACTTCCCGGCAGGTAGGCAGGCACACGGCTACGGCTGCAGTGTGTGCAAGGGTAAGACCATACCTATCAGATCCGCCTTCCACCAGTCGCAAGTATTTTCACTGCTGAATTGCTGGCCATTTTACTGGCCCTTCGTGTTATATACCGATCAAGGTTACACACTTTTGTTATTTTCACAGATTCACTTAGTGCACTACATGGTATTCAGTCTATCCCTGCCAGCAACCCGCTAGTGCTGAAGATACAGGAATGGCTGTTCCGCATTAACACCAGATTGAAGTCTGTCTCCTGCTGGGTCCCAAGCCATGTTGGAATACCGAGTAGTGAGAGGGTTGACTGCCTAACACGTGCAGCTGTCACCTCTTGCTCTGTCACACCTCATCCTATCCCGGCAACTGATTATTTCCCGATTGTTACCCGTCTCCTTGGCCAGCGGTGACAAGCAAAATGGACGTCTACAACTGATAACAAACTCCGCGCCATCAAACGTACTGTCACTCACTGGCAGTCGTCCTCCCATTGCAACAGGCGTTGGGAAACAGCCCTAGCCCGTCTGCGCCTTGGCCACACGCGGATCACACATGGCTTTCTAATGTCAGGAGGCACTCCTCCGATCTGTCAATGTTTTCAGGCCCGACTCACGGTCCACCATCTTTTGCTTGACTGCCCTTCGTTCCACGTCGTGCGCAGACGGACTCTCCCGTTCCTTTACTCCCTTGGACGTCCCCCTACCTTAGCCGATCTTCTTGGTGAATCCCCTGTGTTTTACATCACACACCTCATGCGCTTCCTATCTCAAACCCGTATCTTGCCTCACATTTAGTGTCTACCCCGTCTTCCCCTCTACCTTTATTCCACCATAGCATACCCGTCATTTTATATGCAGCGGTTTTAGTGCCTTATAGTCCTCCTGGGCTTGGTGCCAGTCCTTATTACTTACTTCTTCTCTCTCTCTCTCTCTCTCTCTCTCTCTCTGCCGATGCTGGAGTTTGAATATAAAGTGTTACTGTACTGATAGTTTCCACTGAAGATTTAAGTGTCTTGTTGATATTAAAAAAAAAATAAAAAAAGACAAGGCAGGTTGGTAGGTAGATAGTCAGGCTGGCAGGTAGGCATAGACAGGCAGGCAGGTAGGCATAGACAGGCAGGCAGGCTGGCAGGGAGGCACAGGCAGGCAGGTAGGTAGGCAGACAGGTAGGCAGGCAGGCTGGCAGGTAGGAACGGGCAGGCAGGTAGGTAGGCAGACAGGTAGGCAGGCAAACATGCAGCTAGGTAGGCTGACAATTGGGAGGCTGGTAGGTAGACAGGCAGATAGGCAGGCAGGCAGGCAAGCAGACTGGGCAACAGACAACACACTAGACAGCAGGCTGACATTACCTGTGTATACTACTACTGTTACAACTACTACTACTACTGCTACAACAACTACTACTACTGCTGCTGCTGCCGCCACCACCACCACCACCACCACCACGATGGTCGGGGTTGGGATGCTAACTAGTAAAAAGGATAAATAAAAATGTATTTCAGGTGAACATCATCAACCCAGACGACTAGATTAGCGTTGGGAGTATGGAGGGTGAGAGACTAACTAGGAGAGTGTATGTGAGCGAAGTGGAAGGGTGGGAGAGGGAAGGGGAGACCGAGGAGGAAATGGAGGCATGGAGAAGAGAGGTGTATGAGAGAGGGGGGATGTAAGATGGGAGTATGGAGGGTAAGAGACTAACTAGGAGAGTGTATGTGGGTGAGGTGGAGGGGGAAGAGGGAGGAGGAGACCGAAGAAGAGATGGAGGGATGGAGGAGAGAGGTATATGAGACAGGGGGTGAAAATTCAGAGTATGGAGGGTGAGAGACTAGCTAGGAGAGTGTATGTGAGTGAGTTGGAGGGGGGGAGAGAGGGAGGGGAAGACCGAGGAAGAGGTCAAAGTTCAGAGTATGAAGGGTAAGAGACTAACTAGGAGAGTTGATGAGTAATATGGACAAGGTAGAGAGAAGGGGAGACCGAGGAAGAGATGGAGGGATGTATAGGAGACACGGGGTGAAAATTCAGAGTATGGAGGGTGAGAGACTAACTAGGAGAGTGTACGTGAGTGAGGTGGAGGGTGGAGAGGGAGGCGGAGACCGAGGAGGAGATGGTGGAATGGAGAAGAGCGGTAGGATAGGGCCTATAAGAGAGAGCGGGGGATGTAACTTGGGAGTATGGAGGATGAGAGACTAACTAGGAGTGTATGTGAGTGAGATGGAGGGGGGAGAGGGAGGGGGAGACCAAAGAAGAGATGGAGGGATGGAGTAGAGAGGTACATAAACGGGGGGGTGTAAGATGGGGGAGGGTAGCGACATGGCAGGGGACAGGGTGACATAGAGACGATTTGTTTGTGGCCACTCCTTACGCAAATGAAGGCGTCTGACTATAGATGGATATATAGATAGGAATAATACTAAAGGTAAACATTAATCAGCATAATAAAAACAAGTATTTTATCTCGACCTAGAGAAGCTTCGAATCCCGTCAGTCACCCTCTAACCGTGAGAGGGGAAGGACGCTCGAGCTGTGTGTCTATTCTCAGTGTTGATAGTGTTTCAACAGCTTGCCCATCTTGCCGAGATGAACAAAGGTGAGGCAGGATATTGTTCATCAGTTCTTTGATACTGCCTGTTCTTTCAGTTGAACCATCTATCATTCTACAGTATTGCCACACGCCTTAATTACGTAAGGGGTGGCCACAACCTAATCGCCTCCTTGTCGATCTGTCCCCCACCAGTTCACTGCCCTGCTCCCAGCTCACACCGCCCTCTCTCATATACCTCTCCACTCTATCCTTCCATCTCATCCTTGGCCTCGCCCTCCATCTCCGCCCCTCCACCACACATACACTCTTCTCGTCAGTCTCACTCTCTCCATCCTCTCCACATGGCCAAACCACCTTAATGTGTTTCTCCTAACCAATCTTTATTCGTGTGAAAAGTGGTGTGGAAATAAGTTATCTGAGAGGAATGTGGAGCTACGTGGAGAGACAGACAGGCTGACAGGGTTGCCGCTCCGTGAAAATCGTCTGCTAATGTGGAAAAACAAATAAGCGACGGACATGCAGTTCCGGTCTAGCAGCCGTAGGAGGATCACTGCCGGCTTAGTGAGACCTTCCCAGCTATGCCCGACCAGCGATCTACTGCCACCGCCTACGACCCGTTGAGGGGGGCATCCAGCAGTAGTTCTAGGCCGCCGGGAGTCACGAAGATCACAGGTGCGGTGGTGTGGTTCAACGTGAAGTCTGGGTACGGCTTCATCAAGCGCCGGGACACCGGTGCTGATGTTTTCGTGCACAGACTCCGGATCGTTGCACCTAACCCCCGACACTTTCGGCGCTCTCTTGGCGAGGGTGAGGCTGTGGAGTTTCGGCTCCGTCAGTCACCCAAGGGTCCCGAGGCTACGGATGTCACTGGGCCGGGAGGTGCTGCTGTGCAGGGCTCTGCCCATGCACGGCGGCGCCCCACGGCCCAGAGACGCCAGTCTCGTGATCCTGGGTGTTCTGGGGAGACTAATCTCCTGGTCTCGATGTGCGTCGCTACGGCACAGGCTTTTTGTGGGGGTGACAAGGCTCTGTTGCACGTTCTCCTCCCTCAGATCTTTGAGGAGAACGGGCTACCAAGACTTGTCATCCCCCAGAGCTTTGTCGGAGACGCATATTCAGCCCCTCGTCCAGATCGTCGTCCCCGGCGGCCTCCTGCGCAGCCCAAGTCCCGGCCACCTCCACCTCGGCCCCGCTGCACACCGCGCAAACGGCTGTGCCTGGACGGACCCCTCAACAGGGCGACTGGCTCGTCTGTCTCTCCCCCTACCGACCCGGCACCGATCACGGCCATGGAGCTTGACACCATCACCACCGTTGCTGAGATCCACTCCTTGCCGTCTGCAGCTGAGGGGGAAAGGGCTGCCGTCCCCGTTTCGCCCGACCACCGCGACGTCGAGGGCCCGTTTCTCCACCTGCTGCTGAGGGAGTGGATCTCACAACTTCCGCCACCGATCCGCCGCCTGCAAGCCCCTCACCTGCCCTTGTTCTGCCATCCTCTGCTGAGTCCGACGATGCTGCGTGTACTCGTGAGCTCCTCGCCGCCAGGCTCGAACGCGGCATAACTCTAGCTCTTAGCCGGGTCCTTCAAGACTCCCCATTAGGCGTTCCACCTCGCCTTAGGGACTCGGGGGAGCTAGAGTTGTACGAGGATATAGATCGCGACTCCGAGTACACCGACATCTCGGACTCTGATGGGCAGACTTGAGGTGCTTTTTTGCCCAGCCGTTTTTCACCACTGACCATCGCACCTTCCCCTGCCCCTGCCGCCTTCCCCTGCCCCTGCCGCCTTCCCCTCGTCCTTCAGCCTGCTGTGTCCGCGTCCCCTCGTCCTTCCGCCTGCTGTTCCCGCTTTGCTCTGAATCGAGAGCTTGATTCCGCCATTTCCCTGACGGGCTCTCTGTTTGCCCGTGCCCCTACATGTGCAGGGCGAATATCAACACACACACACACACGACGGACATGCACGTGGGAAAAATTACACGCTACTCATTTACAGAGCCGAGGAGAGGAGGGGGGGGGGGTGTCAGCTGGGGATAATGCCATAGCCCGCGCCCTCCAAGATAGTGTTAAGGTGGGAAGGAGAGGCAGAGAGGGAGGGAAGGAGAGGCAGAGAGGGTGGAAAGGAGAGGCGAGACGGAGGAAGGAGAGGCGAGAGAGGGGAGAGAGGAGAGAGGGAGAGAGGGGGGAGAGATTGAGAAGGAGGGATGAGGGAGGGAGGGAGGGATGTGAGGCAGGAGGGAGGAGAGAGAAGAGGGAGGGAGTACAAAGGAATACAAAGAACAGCAAACAGCAACAGACCTTATGATCCTTTCGAGGCTTTTTGTTACAGAGTAGACTATGACTACGAGATCTAATTCTACATGCTGATGGATAAGGATAGTAAAGCAAGAAGGAGGAAACTACAACATAGCGTAGTTCACTGTATAATGACAATGGATTCTAAAGCAAATATATAAAAACAAGTAGGAATAGTTATATGTAAACACAGTAAAACAAAGCTGTGCATAACACTTACCGTACAGAGTTGTGTATTACTGTATCTTTAAGCCATATTGGACATGTGGAGAGAATGGAGAATGAAAGACTGACTAAGAGGGTGTATGTAGGTGAAGTGGAGGGAGGGAGAGGGAGGGGGACGACCGAGGATGAGGTGGAGGGATGGAGTTGAGAGGTAAATGAGAGGGGGGTGTGAGCTGGGAGCAGGGCAATGAAATGGCGGGGGACAGGGCGACATGGAGGCGATTTGTTTGCGGCCACTCTTTGCTGGATTAAGGCGTCTGGCAATAGATAGACAGATAGACAGTGATGTGAAGAACCGCTCACCCTCCATCTTCTTATGTAACAACTTCCTATAGACTAATCAATCCATCAGAAATGCATCTACATAAACAAACACATACTAAATAGTTTTCCTCGCTGTCTTTACATATACTATAATTTCCTTGTATTTATTATCGTTGTTTTATAGAGGGAGGGGAAGGTGGTATATCTCACTAGGATCCTTTGGGCAGTCCTTCATTTATGCAACAGGTCAACTCTGGAACTGTCTCCCTCTGTCTGTATTTCCTACATCCTATGATCTCCAGTCTTTCACACGCAGTGTGTCCAGGCATCTCGAAATGAACGGATCTTGAATTTGGCTCTCCTTTGTATTTTTTTTTTTCTTGGAAGGAACGGTTTCCCGGCTCCTGGCCTTTGGTTCCTTCTTCCTTGCATTAAAAAAAGAAACGAGAGGAGGATGTGGAGTTACATGGAGAGACAGACTGACAAATAAGGAAGTGAAGGAGCGTTGTGGTGTGGATGTGGATGTGATAGGAAGCGTTAGGAGAAACACACTGAGGTGGTTTGGCCATGTGGAGAGGATGGAGAGTGAGAGACTGACGAGGAGAGTGTATATGAGTGAAGTGGAGGGGGAGAGAGGGAGGGGGAGGCCAAGGATGAGATGAAAGGATGGAGTGGAGAGGTATATGAGAGAGGGGGATGTGAGCTGGGAGCAGGGCAGTGAAATGGCGGGGGACAGGACGACATGGAGGCGATTTGTTTATGGCCACTCCTTGCAGGATTGAGGCGTCTGGCAATAGATAGATAGATAGACAGTTATTCGTCCTATCTATCTATCGCCAGTCTCCAGAATCCCGTATCTATCCATCTATCTGTCTATCTATCGCCAGACGCCATAATTCATTACCTATCAGTCTATCGCCAGACGCCATAATCCCGTATCTATCCATCTATCTATCTATCTATTTATCACCAGACGCCAAAATCCCCTATCTATCCATCTGTCTATCTATCGCCAGACGCCATAATCCCATATCTATCTATATATCTATCTATCGCCAGACGGTATAATCCCTCATCTATCTATATATTTATCTATCTATATATCGCCAGACGCCATAATTCCGTATCTATCTATCTATCTATCGCCAGACGCCTTAATCCCGTACCTATCTATCTACCGTATCTATCGCCAGACGCCATAATCCGGCAAGGGGTGGCCGTTTGTCTCTTGAGTTAGTTGTTTTACGGGGAGGGGCACTAACCCTCCGCCAACCCACTTGTTGACACTTAAGGAACACGTATGGGTTGGTTATATGGTTACCACCCAGCGTTGTAAATGGTTTCCTGGCTTACAGGAAACCATTAGGCTTGTCACTCAATGTAAAGCCACCTGAAAAGGAAAGAGGAGTAACAAAAAGTGACAGGAAAGATGGGAGAAATAGGAAGAGAGGAGGACAGACACAGAAAAAGAATGATAAAGGTGAAGGAAGAAGTAGGCAGCACTACATCAAGTGAGTGGATGCTGGTGAGAAATAGAAAGAGAGGAGAGCAGACACAGAAAAAGAATGATAGAGGTAAAGGAAGAAGTAGGCAGCACTACATCAAGTGAGTGGATGATGGTCGCCACCTTGGAATCATATCCATTAATCCTTGAAGTAGTCGGCCACCTCCGATATTTTGCTCAGTTGCCGCTGTGTTGGTCTCTTCATTACCGTATGTGTTGTGTCTTTGGCCTTCTCATGTTTACATTGAGTGCGGTAGGTTCCTCGTGCTCCATCACCTGTATGGTTTTGCTGAGTGACATGTCTTGGTGGTGTGGGGTAGCCAGATAATGTCACTCATCATATCATCAGTCAGACCTTGCCCCGGTGTTCTTTTGGCCCCTTGCACTGGTACCCTAAGTGCACCAGTGAAGGGTGTTGCCAGGACTGACGTGTGCACGGGTGCTTAGCGTCACCCGCGTTGGATGGCTGCCACAGACGCTGCCCCTCACTGACACTATGTTTATTATCATATCCTCTCAGTGGCAACACTTCCACAATGGCTGGAGTGTCGTACCATGAGCTCTGACCCCCTGTTGTGGTGGTAGGTGAACCTCTAGGTCACCCCAGTCCTCTGTGATCAACCCAGTCACCTCCAGCCCCGTGTGTGCATTGCCTTACATGGCCGTGCACAGTAAACACCTCGAGTGTTGCAAGGATCTCCTGACTGAATGGCTACATCAGACTGGTAGTGTTTGGTGGGAACAAAATCACTTTTACTGTTGTGTGGCATCTACAGTACAAGTGCCATGTCCAGGCCAGTTGTACGGTACTATCATCGCTTCGTTTTTCGTCTCGTTTCGTTTATAAACGCTCCAACCTGTTTGCATGCATTGCCTTAGTCACCTACTGGCGGCTCTCCATGATGCTCGATCTCTGGCAGCCTCCCTATTCAGTCCCTTATCCATGAGGTCGCACCCAATGACTTCGCCCCGTTTTTTTTTTTTTTTCGGTCTGCTTCTCGCATCCCTAACTCTAATGTTCACATTTCTCACTTTCTGCACCCAACTGTCATCCCCCATCCTCTCCACATGCCCAAACCATCTCAATCTACCCTTCTTCATCACATCAATACACTCCAGTCCCATCCATTCTCCCAAACCATCTCAATCTATCCCTCCTCATCACCACACCAATACACTCCACTCCCATCCTTCCTACCAAACCATCTCAATCTACCCCTCCTCATCACACCACCAGTACACTCCAGTCCAATCCTACCTCTCAACTCTTCCGTCACAAACTTAGCCCCCCTCCTCCCCCAGGCCTCACACTCAGGGACGCACTGCACATCCACCTAATCATTGTCATTTCTGTACGTTTGAGTCTGTGAATATCCTCTCTCTTTACTGCCCAGGTCTCACTACCATACAGCATTACACTCCTAACACATGCCACATACAAAGACCCCTTAGCACGTAGGGAGAGACCTCTCAGTGTCAGGAGAGGCAACAGCTCCCTGAACTTCTTCCAACCACTGCTCACTCTAGCCACAGAGCTGCTCCAGCCCCACCTCCAGCACATAACATGTGTCCCAGATAACAAAACTCTTCCACACACTCAAAAGACTCACCAGAAAGTTCAGTCCTTTCACGCCTCACAATCTCCACATAATAATAATGATAATAATAATCATAATCATCATTATCATCATCATTATCATTATCATCATCATCATCATCATCATCATCCAGACCTCCTTTACCACCCTACGGCAGGGTGAGAAGTAGCAACGTCCAGACAACCTAAGTTTGCCCAGTTCAATGGACCACGCTTCCATTCACTCATTAGTCAAGCCCCCGGAATCCTGGCTCCATCAGATAAACCAAAAAACTTTCACCACGTTCTGTAGCTTCTCATATACCTATCTGATACAGTCAATTAGAACGCTGTCACGTTAAAATGGGGTGCCAAATTCCTGGTTATGCACTTCTCACAACATTCATCCAGCCAGGCTCACCGACTTCCATACCTCTCATCCCAGCACACTCATCCACCATATCTCTCCACCTTCTCCTTGGCCTACCTCTCCTCCTCCCTCCTTCAAATTCGCTCAGATATACCTTTTTCACCACTCTATTGTTATCCATTCTCTCCACATGACCATACCATCTCAGTACACTCTCTTCGATTCTGGTGTCCACCGACTTCTTCACTCCACATCTTCCGCGAATCGTTATTTCGTATCCTATCCACTCTCTGTACTCCACATACATTCCTCAGCAGTCCCATCTCCACTGCTCTCACTCTTGACTTTTCATTTTCATGCCACACCATGCATCATCAGCATACAACAAATTTGAGATATTCCATCCATCACCATTCATTACCAACGCCATCCTTGTCCCCATTACTCGTGTTTTCACCGCGCGCGCGCACACACACACACACACACACACACACACACACACACACACACAGTACAGGGAACCTCTACAAATGGTAAGAAGCAGACAAGAAACATTCAGATATTATGGATCTACAGTAAGAAGTGTGAACGTCGGGGGTAGGGTTGCGAGAGGCAGACCGAAAAAGACCTGAGACGAGGTCATAGAGTGTGACCTCAGGGATAAGGGACTGAATAGGGAGGCTGCCAGAGATCAAGCAGCGTGGAGAGCCATCATGTGACTAAGGCCGACGCATGCAAGCTTATTGGAGCTTTTATAAACGATACGATACGATCACAGTACAAAGCAACTGATTAAGCAGGAAATAACTTAGTGTAGAATCCGAATGCAGTATAGATATCGCTGGGAAATAAGCCAGGAAAGATGTGATAAACTGTAGATTAGCTGGAAAGAATGGAAAACACAATCCACTGAGTGTCCACATATAGAGCCACATGGAAATTTATATTAGACCACCGCCATTAAGAAATAAAAGTACCTTTTAACATGAGGCAACGTAAGAACAAGAGAGAGAGAGAGAGAGAGAGAAACGAAACGACAATGGACGGTATAAAGATTCGTCAAAGTTACATAAGGGTCCCCTACATTTTGTGGGAATTTTCTTTATTGCAAGCCCCGCCCCCAATGCGGCGTCTACCTGTCTGCCTCAACCCATTTAAAACCCCCATGCCCAGTCAGCGACCCTCAGTGTCGCTCTTGGTGTGTTGGGGTGTACATCTGCTTCGGTTAGGGCATGGCGCCAGGCCGTCTACCTCTTCATCCGCATGTCGCTGCCACACCAGCCATCAGCGCCTCAGTTACCAAATGTTGCACGAGGAGTGTATACGCACGCCGCCCAGCTCCGCGGCGCCTCGCTGTCTGGTTACCTCACAGGATACCAATGCACACCAGTCTCGCGTCATGGCAAGGGCGGAACATGTTCGTGTTTCGCTGAGGGTTCACTTAAGCACCAATAGTTTATTTATTACTGACCCTTTTATTAATCAACTACTTAGTTCACACCCTGCAATTCACTTAAGACTCTAAACCACCCCTACACCCATTATCAAGATCACGGCAGCCACGTAATAACCCGCCATCCTCATATCCAGCACCCGCCTCAGACCCTGACCCCCCCATACTCCCCTTCCTCCACCCCTCCCCTTTCCTTATCCCCCTACCCAAGCCCTCTAGGGCTACAACACCTTACCCTAACACCCGTATCCTACCATCCTACCCAGGCTCGTGGAGCCGGAAAAATCAGATGAACCTGAGAGGCAGCCAATAAGCTAATGCTTGGCAGAGAAAGCCGTAGCTATTCACTCCTCCCGTCCTTAATTAACAACACAGTGCACGTGCGAGACCCCCCCCCCCTTCCCAACACCAAACACACGCACGTTGGGTTAAGCCCCGACACTCTTTCTCTTAGTCTAAATTCTTCCTCTCCTACTTAAAAAACACACACACATGCACCTTACACAATGCAACCAGGAACCTGAGCTCTCAGTAAGGCCGGGAGTTTAAACTAAGGCCTAGTTCCTGCCGTTGTGTGTCGTCGCCCTGGTTGCATAACACTCATCACATATACACAATCATTCTTTACCTTCCTTCCTTTCCCCCCCTTTTCTATACGTCATTATTATTATTATTATTATTATGTGGGCCTGACGCTGTGCGGTGAATGCAAGTCCCGCTCTCACTGGTAGGTCTTCCCATGCTTGACTTCCAAGTCCACTGATGATCACGGTCAGTAGGACCTGTAAAAAGGGTCAACTTTTATTTTAGGTATTCTATAGGCCTATCCATAATATTAGGTAAGTCTGTTACCTGTCCCGTAGATCTTAAACTATAGGTTTTTCTTCCTCCTTCGGCATCATCAATCGAATCAGCCACCGCACCTTCTTCTTGCTCTTCGTGCAAGCTCTGCACGCTTTGAGTACTTTCCTTTGTTTCCTGCAATTGTGAGGCGTTTCCTTCGTCCGCTCTTTCTACGTCTAAAATATCTCTCAGTTCATATTTTTGCACTTCCTCTGGTGGGAGAGGATCCTCATGGAGGGGATATGCTCTCCGCACATTACCATTCATTGTCTCGTCTAAATTATCTTCGTGGGCAAGCCTGACTCTGTCTGTGTGGACTTTCATGACTCTCCCCGTGTTTATGTCTACCAGTTTTACTATCACATCACTAATTTTCCCTTTCACTCTAAAAGGTCCATCATATAGAGGTTGAAGTTTCTTAGGCTCTCCTGGCTTGGGAATCTTTCGTACATAAACCCTATCTCCTGTACGAATCTCTTTTACTTTTGCTCTCGATGTCTGTTGATTCTCCATGGCCTCTTGACTTTCCTCAATGTACCTTAAACATCTTTTAAAGGTACGATTAGCCTTAATGGCCATCTCATTTTTATAGTTATCCAGATCATAGCAGATCGGTTCCTGTTTTACGACATCATACGGGACACCAGGGTCCCTTAGGAACATGAGGTAGAATGGGGATTCCTTTAACACTCTGTGATACGCTGTGTTATATGCCCATGTGGCAAAGCACAACATTGACTCCTATATTTGTGGATTATCCTCTACTAAACTCCTGTTTGCAAGGCTTTTTACTGCTGATTACATACACCATAAAGGGAGTCGTACACGTCCTGTCTGATTATACAACGACAACTCTCTCAAATCATTCATGGTCTTCTCATAGCCTTCATCAGCCTCTGAACCACGTAGTCTCGTCTTCTTATACTGTAGCACTCCTCATAGTCCTCATCAGCCTCCGAACTACGTATCTAAGCCTGTATTACTGTTACCCTGTGTTCTTTTTTTCGCTATTCGTTTTTTTCACTTTTTCTGGCCCCATTCTGCCTTAATGCGCTTTGTTTCAGTCCCTGCTCTTTATCTCATTCTCTGTTCTTTTTGCTTTTATTCGCTGCTCTTTTTCTTTTCATCCATCCATCATCATCCAATCCTACGTTGCCCCATGAGGAGCGTAGGAGCTCGGGACTAGGCAGTTGGTCCTGACATTTAAGATGAGAGTGACCAGCCTCACTCATCCCTGAGTGGCATTATGTGAGCAATAGACCCCAACCATCCCTTGGATATAAACCTTCACCAGCTCAATCCGATTGGAGCACAATAATTACCCATTAAACCACCAGGCGCCAAATTTTGTTTATATAGTTACCACCCAGCATAGTAAATGGTTTCCTTGTGTACAGGAAACCATTTGGGTTGTCACTCAGTGTAGAGTCACCCACAGGCAGAAGGACGAGGAAAGAATGAAGGAATGAAAGACAGAAGACGGAGTGTAAAGTCACCCGTAGGCAGAAAGACGAGGAAAGACTGAAAGAAAGAAAGACAGAAGATTATCGAGAAATATTATACTGACGAGGAAGAAAGAGGGGAGGAAAGTTAACTAAATTTAATGCTTCAGTTCCTTTACTTTCCCCTGAAACATGAGTTTTCTTATATTTATAATTATCGTCCGATAGGGAATCCAAAAAATACAAGTTGAAAGATGTGTTTATCATTATTATTATTATTATTATTATTAAAGTGAATGCAATAAGTGGAGCATGAAGTGTGCGAGCATTATAAGCTGGAGACAGGCCTTACCCACCTGAGGCAGCGAAAGGGAAGACACGAAGAGAGGGTGTGGCAAGAGAAAGATAAAACGAGAGAGAGAAAGAAAGCACAAAAGCATATCACTGTTTTTATCTGAACCTTCAATTTGTGCTATACGAAACAGATATCTAATGCATATAAATTTTTAGTAATGATCTATCTATCTATCTATTGCCAGACGCCTCAATCCCGTTTGGGGTGGCCACAAACAAATCGCATCCAAGTCGCCCTGTCCCCCACCATTTCACTGCCCTGCTCCCAACTCACACCCCCCTCTCTCATATACCTCTCCACCCCATCCATCCATCTCATTCTCGGCCTCCCCCTCCCTCTTCCCCCCTCCACCTCACTCACATACACTCTCTTCGTCAGTCTTTCACCCTCCATCCTCTCCACATGGCCAAACCACCTCAGTGTGTTCCTCATAACGCTTCCTATCACATCCACATCCACACCACAACGTAATGATACAGTACTTTATTGCTGATTCTGATTGCTATCGTCCTTACACCTGCTCTCTTTTACACACAAGACTCCTACAACCCACTCTCAGCTGAATAAAACCTTCTGACCTCAGCAATATAAGGAAGGGAGAATATTTCAATAATAACATTGTAAATTATGCCAGTACGATCACTCTCTGTTTCCTATGCTTTACTCTCAGGTGGATCAAAGCGTCTAGGATTAGCTGGGATGGAACACTAGAGTAATCCCTGTCATGAGAGGGTCACCATACCATCTTTTGGCTATAAGAGTAGCTAAGCAAAGATTCTAAGCTTGGTAGGACTCGCTGCTTGCCTCTGTCAGTCAGTGGCCGCCGGACGACGAGAGGGAGAGGAAACGTCGGCGCTTTCTTGTGGGTACGTGTTGGAATTTGCTGTTATTAACCATTCAGAGGATTATACTGGGACACAAAGATATATTAGTGGCAGCCAGGAAGTGTTATAAGCTGAAGACATGTAAAAAATATGGGTAACAAGTGTATTTGTCGGTGAGACGAAGAAGGTATCAGTGAGTAAAGGAGATGGGAAGGTAAGGGGGCGTTGACTCAGTCTCCTGAGGTAAGCGTTGGATTTTGCTGTTTTTAGTCATTAAGGTAATTACATTAGGACACAAGGATATCTTGCTGACAGCCAGGATGTATCATAGGCCAAAGACAAGTAAAAAATAAAGGTAATACACGTCAGTTTGATGAGACAAGGGGGCAGTGTGTGAGGGAAGGGGGCCGAGCAGCATCTCAGTTCTGGCGTCTCAGCACCAGTGAAATAAAGTGAGTATCGTCCTGTGGATTCTCGTGCCTATCAGACTGGTGGACATGGCTTGTTTCCCCCTTGTCTCTGTCCACGCAGCAGTACAGATCAGAACCTGAATATAAAGTGACTACTGAGGCTTGTATTTTAGGGTAAGAACGTGTTGGCAAAAATAACCTTAGTTCTGTACTCATAAATCTGCTGTAAGTGCATTCACGTACACACGCATCTGCTCAAAAAACACACACAAACACAAAACACACACATATACTCAGACGCACACCCAAGTGCACACATGTACGCACCTGCACACACACATATATACATGCATACATACATACATCCAGGGAATGCACGAAGGCGCACTTAATTTACCTATATTTACAAAGTTTATGCTCCTGGAAGGAAGCAAGCACATGGTAGTACATATATATTGATGCACCCACATATGTTTCAATACACACATACTGATTCATTAAGCCATTGTTGCACGTACACAGTGATGCACGCACACACGATGGCACAAATACACCGATGCACACACATGGATGCACGCACGCGTTGATGCATTCAGACACTGATACACGCACACGTCAATGTATGCACACACTGATGCACACAGACGCTGATGCATACACACACTGATGCACACACTGATGAGTACACACACTGATGCACACACATTTATGAATACTCATGTGGACACATTTGTGAACGCATCCATTAATACACACACACACACACACACACACACACACACACACGATTAGACTGTATGATACTCATTTTTTATAGACGAAGATAGTCGTCCGGTTGCAGCTCATTTTCCATAGCTCAGTAACAGAATAAGGCAGTACTATGGCCAAGCATATTTGTCATACCACTTCTTCGTGACTAGCACCATATTCTAGTGTTAACCCCATGTCACAGCACTTTATTTAAGAAAGAGATTGCAATTTTACACCAAGTTAGAGTGAACAGGGTATAGCTATGATGACGAAACACATATTTGTCTCTTGGTTTCCAGATCACTGCACGCGCACGCCTCAGGTCACGTCTTCCATAGAACAGACAACAGAGGGACAGACAACTGAATGGCAGGCTAGAGATGGAGTGAGAAGAAGAGGTACACAGAGAACTAGAGATGATACGCGCAGATCCACCGATATCGGAAGGAACAAGGTAAGAGCCAATGGATCAGAGTGGAGAAAGGTGAGAGGGGTCCTTATCCTGCAGTGGTGTGTCACAAGCTGGTAATGATGATGATGATGATGATGATGATGATGATTGATGATTGATGATACTGATTGATGATGATAATGATGCTGATGCTGATGATGATGTAACTCCGTGCAAACTCTAAAACAAGGTTAGATGATGGTGATGAATATGATGATAAAGGTGATGATACTGATATATCTTTTGTACCACATTTTTAACAGTGCTGGGATGATGATGACATGCTGCTGCTGATGATGATGACGATGATGATGATGATGATGATGATGATGATGATGATGACGAGGAAGATGATGATGATGATTAGTACAACGAAGACGACGACGATGATGACAACGACGACGATTTTCAAGTCATTGGCTGAGTCACCTCTCGCGTTCCTTTCTGTTTAACTACGTGTTTTGGTGACTGGGCATTGTGTGTGTGTGTGTGTGTGTGTGTGTGTGTGTGTGTGTGTGTGTGTGTGTGTGTGTGTGTGTGTGTGTTTGCTTATGTTCGTGTATGTATATCTTTGTTGATGATACAATAGTTATTCAAATGGCAGAATTATTTCCACACATTCATAGTTTTATTTCAAGGGTAAATATTAGGCTAAGAATTTAGGACCTTTTACCCATAGAGTAACGAGACACTTACGCAATATTCTGAAAAGCTTATTACATCCCATAGATCACATAACAGGGTTTCATAAGTCACTGATCATCGTCGCTTTATGTATCGTTAGGAAGTGGATGAATATGAGTGTCTGAAATAATACATATATTTTGGCCTTTATTTAAATGGAAGAATTAACCTCACAGAATTATGCACTTTTAATTTTAAGGATACAACACATGATTTTCTACATTTTATCACAGTAGCTCTAGGACCGGCCCTGCCCGTCTGCTTCTCACTAACAATTTTCGGATGAGAGGTGTTGTACTCATATAGGCTTTGGAGATTATAGTGAAGCCAAGTCACGTTCTACTAGCCCCACACACTAAATAACATTCAAGCACTCACCCACACCACACCACACCACACCATACTACCTCCACACACCGTATCACACCACACCATACTACCTCCACACACCATATCACACTACACCATACCAGTCTCTAACACTACATGACACGAAATCACACTCACACACAACACAGAACCACCCTCCCACACCACACCACACCACACCACACCACACCATAAAAAATCATCATCCCACACCACACCACACCACAAAAAATCATCATCCCACACCACACCACACCACACCACGAAAAATCATCCTCCAACACCACACCACACCACATAAAACCACCCTGCCACACCACACCACACCACTTAAAACCACCCTCCCACACCACACTACACCACACCACACAAACCTCCCCACATCACACAATCCTCCTCACACACTACCACACAACCATCCTCACACAACACCACACAAACCCCTCCATACCACACTACACCACACAACCTCCCCCTATACCACACTACACCACAAAACCCTCTCACCACACCACACCACACCACACCAAGGAGATTAAACAAAGGGGTTTGAAGTTCCGGCATCTGTTAATTCTGAGCTTGTTTCCAGGTACCTTCACACACAATCCTCTGGTCACACCTTCCACGGAGCAGGCAACAGATGGACAGGCAGCGTAACTGAATGGCAGGCCAGAGATGGAGTAAGAGGAAGAGGTACACAGGGAACAAGATAGATGAAACTCGCAGATCCACCGATATGGGAAGAGGCTAACAACCAATGTATCAGAGTGGAGAAAGATGAGAGGGGTCCTAATCCTCCAGTGGTAATGTCAGGGCCTGATGATGATGATGATGATGATGATGATATTAATGATGATAAAGATGATATTGATGATGATGATGGTGATATTAATGATGATAAAGATGATATTGATGATGATGATAATGATGTTGATTATGATGATGATAATGATGATTTAACTTCAGTGCGAGGTAATAGAGTTGAGATAACGGTGGTGATGATGATGATGATGATGATTACAGTCATGATAACAATTTTAACGATGATGATGATGATGATTATAGTTATGATAATGATAATAAAGGTAATAATAATAATAATAATAATGAAATTATAATAATGATAATGAAGATACTGATGATGATTTTTGTCGGTAGGTGGACGGAGGGACGGAACTGCAAGAACTTGGTCAGCAGTCAAAGATCCACGATTCCCCATCCATCCATCCATCCAGCCATCCATCCATCCATCCATCCAGCTCCCCCTGATGTTAAAAGCTAAGTCAACTTCTGTGTCATACGCCTCTTGGAAACAGGACAGTATTTTAGGAAGCACGGGAGTCTTCTCAGTGCCCGTTTCTTAGCTATTTATTTTTGCATAGCACGTCTTAACATTTTCTTGTAAGCTATTAAAATCGGCTTCATATCGGCAGAGTTTACATCTCTCTCATAAAAGAGGGTGTTGTGGTGTAATGTGCTGATTAAATCGCTAAGGAAGAGATGTAAAGAATTTCCAAAGCAGCTTACAGTACGATCCTGGAGGCAGAAAAAAAAAACTGAAGCGAAGTTAACTCATGTTTTCAAGTCAAGAAAAAGATTAATTTTATTTATATTTTGTTATGGAGAAATTTGTCCAGATTTTCACATTAAGGTGCAGTATATTCCTAGATTTCCACTTTCCTTTTTATTGAGCCAAAAGCGTAATAGTGAAAAAATCTAATGAAAAATCGAATAGTCTCTCTCTTGACCCAGTGCCCACCTACCTACAAGATTCCATTGAAAGCCGATAGCAAGTTTTTGATATATCTTGGCCATAGACAGACAGATAGAAAGACAGACAGACAGACATATAGACAGACAAATAGAAAGACAGACAGATTGAGAGATAGACAGATAGACACAGACACGGGTGAATACATAACTTCCTTCATCTTCACTGGCTGAGGTAACTAGACACATAAAGCAGTCACCACACAAACATTATCAAACCCTCCAGCATCCCACCACCAGCATCCCACCACCAGCATCCCACCACCAGCATCCCACCACCAGCATCCCACCACCAGCATCCCACCACCAGCATCCCACCACCAGCATCCCACCACCAGCATCCCACCACCAGCATCCCACCACCAGCATCCCACCACCAGCATCCCATCACCAGCATCCCACCACCACCATCCCACCACCACCATCCCACCACCACCAACCCACCACCAGCATCCCACCACCAGTATCCCACCCCCAGCATCCCACCACCACCAACCCACCACCAGCATCCCACCACCACCAACCCACCCCCAGCAGCCCACCACCACCAACCCACCACCAGCATCCCACCACCACCAACCCACCCCCAGCATCCCACCACCACCAACCCACCACCAGCATCCCACCTACACCATCTAACCACCGGCACACACACACACACACACACACACACACACACACAATACTTATACTGTAGAGTACACAGAACAGGCGAAATTTGGAATTTGACATCCGTAGACTTTCAGGCAGCAAAATTTCTTCTTAGCGAATATATAGCCGATCGAAAGTTAGGTTAGGTCACTTTGGGCAGGGTTTGGTCTGATTAGGTAATTTTTGGTTGGGTTGGCTTCAGTTCGACTAGATATAGACGGATTAGGTTAGATTGCTTTAGAATACGTCGGTTTTGATAGGTTTTGGGTTGGGTTTTTTGTTTGGTTGGGTTAGGCTGGGTTAGGTTCGGTTGGATTAGGTCATTTTAGGCTTGACTGAGTTGGGTTAGGTCGGGTATGGTATGGTTAAGTGAGACTGGGTAGGATTAGGTAGGGTTAGATGCGGTTAGGCTGCGTCAGAATTGGTTAGGTTAGGTATGAGGAGGTTAGGGGAGATTGTGAGGTTAAATACAATTAGACTGGGTTAGGTGAGGTTAAGTTAGATTAGGTTGGGTTAATTTAAGTTGGATTAGGTCATTCGAGGACAGGCGGAGTTCAATTCGAGCAAATATTGATGGGTTAGTTGAGACTGGGCTAAATTAAATCGGTTTAGATGTGATTAGGTTGGTTTGGGTTAGGTGAAGTTGAAATAGGACAGATATGGGTAGGATTAGTGATAATAGTACAGATTAGATATTGTTAGGAGGGATTTCACTAGCACCGGCCACCGTAACATTGGCCTCGTCTGGTCAACCTCAGTTTTCCTTTCACTTTTCCCTGCATATTTCTTTCCTCGACTCCTCATGTTTCCTTGTAGCCTCAGTTCATAATCTCGTTTCCGATTCCCATGCTCCAGTCAAGTTACATTTCCTTTGCCTTTTCTTTATTCGTATTTTCATTTTTTTTTTCTCGTCTAGGAATTGTTTCCCGTAAAACTTCCGTTCCTATCGCCTGTTTCTTTCTCTTTCTCGTCCAGCCAGCCTTGTCGTCCATCTTCTTTGTTTTTACTCTCACGGTAATACAAACGTTCCTCACCTTCTTCCCTATCCCACGAGAGGAAATGGTGGACTGCTGGAGAAGCGCTAGGCAAGCCTGTAGTCCATAGGGATCATGTTCAGATGAGCCTATGGGTACAAAGAGGATGAGGATGAGGAGACGGATGATGATGATGATGATGATGATGAGGAGGAGGAGGAGGAGGAGGAGAAGGAGGAGGAGGAGAGAGACGAGGACGACGACAAGGACGAGAAGTGAAGTTAAAAATACACACACACACACACACACACACACACACACATAAACAAATAAGGCTCAGAAAACGTTATAAACACAACCCCCTCCTCCCATCTGATTCTGTGACCTACGTTTTGGCTTCAGTCTTTCTCTCCCTATTTCACTCTCTCGTAAAAGTCTTGGTCCCTGTCGAAACGCCTAAATTTACTGCATCGTCAGTGGTTTATGCATTGCGGTCTTTTGTTGGTCGGTCCCTCCAAAGTCAAACATCACAGGAGGTGGACGTGGTTTTGTGTGTGTGTGTGTGTGTGTGTGTGTGTGTGTGTGTGTGTGTGTGTGTGCTCGCTTCGTGTTTCGTCTATTTTATATATTTTGTGTGTGCCTTGTGTAACTAAAAGTTTGTTTTTACGTTTGGCTTCTCGTGTGACTGATGGTGGACTGCTTAAGAATAGCGCCCTTTATAGTTACGATTGCCTCTTCCTCAGTATAGCATATGTTTTTTGTTTATTTAGCTCTCTCTGGACGATTGTATAAGAGCTTCGTGGAAAATACTAAAACTAAAAAGATGGCAGTAGGTACAGCCTTGTGTACCAGATATCCTGCCCAAGTTTCATTAGCAGATATCTTGCCCAAGTTGAATAAAGTCGTCGGAAGTAAGAATAAGGTTGAAGAGACGTTGCTGTACTGAAAGTCGTTGGATATGCCTTGTTTTGTCTTTTCGTATGTGGCTGCGAGATAACAGACTCAGGTTCAGTCTTTTATGGCAAGCGTTAATAGATATGTCAGTGCTTTGCTTAATATGAAGATTAACATGTCACTGGAATGTTTCTAAAGCTTTCCGCCTCCTCTCAAGTAAGGATGTTTACTATCTATTACACTCTTCCTATTGTAATCTGTCGATGGTATGTTTTTCAAGCCTCCTACCTCCCTCTCGTGCAAGGGTGTTTATTATCTATTACACTCCTCCTATTCATAATTTGTCAAGAGCATGTTTTTAGCTTCCGACCTCCCTCATGCAAGGCTTTTTACTGCTTATTACACACACCATATTGGGAGTTGTACACGTCCTGTCTGATTGTACAATGACAACTCTCTCAAATCATTCATGGTCTTCTCATAGCCTTCATCAGCCTCTGAACCACGTAGTCTCGTCTGCTTATACTGTAGCACTTCTCATAGTCCTCATCAGCCTCCGAACTACGTATCTAAGCCTATATTACTGTTACCCTGTGTTCTTTTTTTCGTTCTTCGTTTTTTTTTCACCTTTTCTGGCCCCATTCTGCCTTTATGCGCTTTGTTTCAGTCTCTGCTCTCTTTATCTCATTCTCTGTTCTTTTTGCTTTTACTCTCGACTCTTTTTCTCTTATCCCCCCTCTTTATCTCTCGTTGTCCTGCCACGGTCAGCCAGTTACAATATTTCACGGTTTATTATGCAGATACGAGGCTGTAAGTAATGACCAGGCAAGATGATATATTGTAGCCGTGGCGAATCAGGCAGACATATATGGTAAAAGGTCAGACATAGATTTACATATGCACTTCTAAATTGAACTGGAGTAAAGATAGATAGATAGATAGAGAGAGAGAGAGAGAGAGAGAGAGAGAGAGAGAGAGAGAGAGAGAGAGAATTTCTTACCTTTGTGCTACATTAGTATATTCTAAGTACATTGTATGCATGTATTGTTATAGTAGATGTGTTTGTATCTGACGGAACTGGTCCACTTCCACACTTTGAATACTATATCGTGATTGCATGATAGTCGGTGAGCCTTTGACACGAGGTGGGAAAGAGTCTCCTTGGTTACTATCCACATCGCTCCTCTAATCTGACTACACCTGGTCATCAACCGAGCTGAAAGGGGTTAGAGACTTTTGCTAGGTTGAGTAAATAGTAATCCCCTAAGTTATAGTTGCAGTTTAATATTGTACTCCATGGCACATCCATTACCTTCTGTGTGTGTGTGTGTGTGTGTGTGTGTGTGTGTTTAGAAGATGTCCTGTATGTTAACAATATATATAGTCCTTGTGTGTGTGTGTGTGTCTGTGTGTGTGTGTGTGTGTCTGTGTCTGTGTGTGTGTGTCTGTGTGTGTGTGTGTGTGTGTGTGTGTGTGTGTGTGTGTGTGTGTGTGTGTGTGTGTGTGTGTTAGTTTATGGTGCTTGTGTGGTACGAGTGACTGTGTGTATAACACTGTGTACTGTGTATGTATGTATGTGTGTACCTGCGTTTGTGTGTGTTTGTGTATGTACATGCGTGTGTGTATGTGTGTGCTTTTTCCCTACATTTAGTGTGTGGCCTTATGTATGTAAACTGAAATGAGGCCCAATGACATGCCAGTACCCTGTTGTTTGCTATGTAAATTCCACATCCCTACTACTTGTGTTCGGCATGCTGTATGAGTGTGTATGAAGGTGTATGAGAGTGCTGGAGTGTGTTTGAGGGTGAATATGTGTGTATGAAGGTGTATGTGAGAGTGTATGTGTGTGTGTGAGTGTGTATAAGTGTGTATGAGAATATTAGGGTGCTGGAGTTTGTGTAAGGGTTTCTATGTGAGTGCTGGAGTGTGTTTGAGGGTGAATATGTGTGTATGAAGGTGTATATGAGAGTGTATGTGTGTGTGTGAGTGTGTATAAGTGTGTATGAGAATATTAGGGTGCTGGAGTTTGTGTAAGGGTTTCTATGTGAGTGCTGGAGTGTGTTTGAGGGTGAATATGTGTGTATGAAGGTGTATATGAGAGTGTATGTGTGTGTGTGAGTGTGTATAAGTGTGTATGAGAATATTAGGGTGCTGGAGTTTGTGTAAGGGTTTCTATGTGAGTGCTGGAGTGTGTTTGAGGGTGAATATGTGTGTATGAAGGTGTATATGAGAGTGTATGTGTGTGTGTGAGTGTGTATAAGTGTGTATGAGAATATTAGGGTGCTGGAGTTTGTGTAAGGGTTTCTATGTGAGTGCTGGAGTGTGTTTGAGGGTGAATATGTGTGTATGAAGGTGTATATGAGAGTGTAGGTGTGTGTGTGAGTGTGTATAAGTGTGTATGAGAATATTAGGGTGCTGGAGTTTGTGTAAGGGTTTCTATGTGAGTGCTGGAGTGTGTTTGAGGGTGTATATGTGTATATATTAGGGTGCTGGAGTGCTTGTGAGGTTGTATGAATGTATGTGAGTGTATCTGAGTGTAAATTTATTGTCTGTATATGAGAGTTTGGGTGTATATGAGGGTGCATTTTAGTGTATGAATATATATGAGATTATATCATGTGAGTGTATGAGTGTATATGACGCCACTTCGGAGCCACAAAGGAGAATATACCAACAGTGAGTGTGTTATATTCTTTTCACTCGAACTTGGCCTAAAATTGATATCTTTCCCATCTAGTCATATAGACGTGCTGTGGAAAGTATGCAGAGCCGCAGCAATATCTTTTTTCTGCTACGGAGCTGTATGAAATAAACTACACTAGGACTAGACTCTAGGCCAAGTTAAGGTGAAAAGACTATGGTGTACCCTCGGTTAAGATAGGCTACACTGGACCCCTTCAGTGTCAGTGCATCCAGTCATGTCCTTCGCCTCTCACTGGTCCCCCACATGTGAGATTTGGGATTCTTTAATATGTGGACAGTGTGTAACATTGTCCCCCCTAAAAGTAAGACCTGGCACCACCTTACCCTTTCCCCCAATTAAGACTTGACCCACCTTGGCGCCCCCCCCCACTTTCTCTTCATTCATCGAGACCTAGCTACATACGAGAGACAAACAAAGCATATGAGATGACAAGGCCTCTCTCGTCATCATCATCTCGGGTAGAGGTTGGTACTAAGCAAGGTGTCCTAATAGGTAGTCATTATTCTCTCTCTCTCTCTCTCTCTCTCTCTCTCTCTCTCAAACTGTTTAAAACTGCCAGATCATTACAAAAACTCAAAGTGAAGATATTAATGTGATATAAAGTGCAGACAGCTCACAAAGCCTCCCCACCAGCTTAAAACTCTTGTCGCATTCGGCTAAGCTCTAATCGTTGAAGAGAGAGAAGAATGAGCTGCAGTAAGCTTGAGAATGTCACTCCACGGTACTCTAGGAGGATTGTTGTCTGCCTGAGATAATCTTGACGCTAGTATGGGCTGGAACAGAGAGAGTCTTTTGTTATTTCGTGTACAGTTTTGCAGCTTGGCACACACAAGGTACATACGAACATAGGGTGCTTTTGTTAGTTCTGTCTTTGGTATTGTTATTGTTGTTGTGATTGTCTTTGTTACTCTAAATGCAGATAGTGTAGTTGTTGTTGATGTTGCTATTACAATTTAATTGGCCAAGTAGGTACTTTTCAAACTGGAGAGGATAAACGTAGCCCTCATTAACCTCTTGACTGATAGAATTAGATACAGCTTTCATTAACTTCTTCACTGATGCAGATCTTTTCATACTAGAGAGGATAAACACAGCCTTCATTAACCTCTTGTCTTGATTTTTTTTTTTTTTTTAAGTTAAGAGATGTTACGTGCAGCCTTCATTAACCTTTTCACCAACAGAGGTCATTTCCAAACTAGAGAGGATAAATGCAGCTTTCATTAACCTCTTGACTGATAGAGATTTTTTACTTTTAAATTAGCAGAGGTTAGATACAGCCTTCATTAATATCCTCACTGAAAGGAGTTCTTTCTAAAATTAAAAGAAATGATCTGGTGGTGACTAGACTGATACAAAGAAAAGAATGTCATTGTAATCAAGTGGTTAAATATATCATGGTCAGTGGTTTCAGTGCCATAGCTGTTGTATGTTACCTGAACTGCATCCAGTCGTATGGTGTTGGCTGGAATGAAATATAAAATACCGGTAATTAATTCTGAGCCAGAGTGACAAAGTGTTTATTGATATTAGTTTTAGTTACGTGTTTATTTATTTAGTAATTATATTTCCCATTGCTCCTCTGGATTTCTCTTATACCAAGAAAAGTTGAATCAGGTGACATTCTTTTTTTTGGATCCATATGCACGGTTTTATGCAGCTTAGGAAAGGCTACTCCTATTGAATAGGCTATTTCATACTTTATCAGATCAAAAAGTCTCTGCTAAGTGGCATAAAATCATCTTAGGTTAGCAGTGATAAAATACAAAATACGTCTCTGAAGGGTTAAGGTAATCCAGAGTGCATGTCATGGAGCCATTATAGCGTCTCATCTCTCTCTCTCTCTCTCTCTCTCTCTCTCTCTCTCTCTCTCTCTCTCTCTCTCTAACCTGACAATGATCACCCATCCCCCTCTCAGCCCAGCTGATAGCCAAGAGTTTTAGTCAGATTGGAAGGTCGATCTGACCAGCAACCAAGGAGACTCATTCCTACCCCATAGCTAAGTTGCATCGAACTTACAGAACTACGACTTAGTATTCATGTCGTGAGAGTGGTCCCGTCCAGTCCGGTCCCGTCAGGTGAAAACAAAATTATTATAGTTACAAGTCCTAAAATGTATCGCATCAGGAAAAAAATATGGTAGAGCAAGCCTTTGAGGCCAGGGGTGTCTCTCATTTCATGCTGGCCCTTTCCTAACGATTTTCTTCAGCCTAAGACAGATTTTCCCAACTGGAAGGGTTAGCATAAGCATTGATAAACCCCTTCAATGCCAGTGGCCTTTCTCAAGTTGAATTAAATCGTCTATAGTCCTTTCATCTTAACTTGAGCCAGATTTTCATCCTTTCTCCTCTTTTTCACGTAGCTCATTGGCAGAAAAAGACAATGTTATGGGTCTACATTCTTTCCATGGCACTTCTTCCTGACTAGCACCATATTCCAGTGTTAATATATTGTTATAACTAAGCATTCTAGGTGCAAAGAAGACAATTTTATGCCAAGTTAAAGTAAAATTTGTATAGCAGAAGCAAGACCAAAGTATCTAAAATGTCACTTGGATGAAATGAAATCATCTGGTTGCATAAAGAATGAACTTATCAAGAAGGTCACCCAGACACGAAGAGCCAAACTCAGCTGCACTCGACTCCAGACGCGACGATCAGGTGGTCACTGTAATTTGCAGCTTGATAAAGACCCCAAAGGATGGCTCATGTACTTCTCTTTCTGTTGCCGTGTGTGTGTGTGTGTGTGTGTGTGTGTGTGCGTGTGTGTGTGTGTAATTCACCGGGTCGGTCAGGATCACTTGATGGTCGTGATCGTCAGCTTTTACCCTCCCGGAAGGGAGCTGAGAGCTCATATAGTCCGATCTAAGGGCAAGGCTGTGACCTTCACACACGCACACACCCGTCCCCTTGCTCAAGGGGGACAGTAACTACCCACTTCGTCAGTGAAACTTTTTCGCAACCTGAGCGAGGCGCGAACTCCCGTCCACCAGTTGGCAAGCGAGAACGTTACCACTGCACCAGCGAGTGTGTGTGTGTGTGTGTGTGTGTGTGTGTGTGTGTGTGTGTGTGCGCTTTGTCTCATGTACGAGTATAATCAGATTCAGAAATTCTTGATGTTTGGACTATCAGCCTTTGTGGACACAGAGAGACTGCTTAGCTAACACCATAGTCTAACCATTTTAAGAAGTTATATCCTGCCATTCTCCTACATGTACTATACCATACAGAAACTTACAACTGTTCTTCTTATATCCCCCCATCATGTACCACCCGCTGTACCACGGACTTGTGAAATCAACTGCAACCTCCCTTTTCTGGCATCACAACCGTAGTCTTATTTTTGCCTCATTTCCTTTTAATTCAGGTTCTCATTTCATTCACTTTCACATAATGTAATCCTTCAGTTTCTTCTCTGTCGTTAGCCTCATCAACTCACCATATACTTTTGTCTTTTTTCTCCTTCCCTGTTTAGTCTTTGTGTTTCATATCAGTCCCTTAAATATCACTTGCCCCTTCTGTTTGTCTTTTCGCTTCCTGTTGACTCTTGGCATCTCCTACTCTTCTCTTGACTTTCACTTACCTCTCTTATTTTGTTGTTCTCGTTCTCGGCTTTCTTCATTTTTCATACACTTCCCTCTCTCTCCTCCTTACCCTTCTTCTTCGTCGTTTCCTTCCTTTAGTACTGCAATTTGCCTCCATTCTATCCCCTTTCCCATAAACCAAGTCTCTTTTCGTAGACCAGTATTCTAAGTAACATAGACTGCTTCGTAACACATATTCTTTAGCGATTTATTTTGCATGTCACACTTTAGCAATCTCTTCTATACTGCTTATGTCCTTTCAGTGTCGACATACCTGGAATCAATAACATACAAGGAGATATCGAGGTTTAATGCACAAAATGAATGTCTAAAGAAGAGGTGTCACGAAGTATCAAAAGCCACTTATATACGGACCTAAATTCCCATCTCTCATGTCTATAATTTCCTCGTACACACATCTTTACCTAATCCTACACTTCATCTCACCCTCACCTCCCCTTCCATTCTTTTTTCTCATTCCTACTTAATCTCTCCATCCTTTCCCCTCATTCCCTTTTCACTCTTTGCTCTCAGTTTCTCATAGCGCCCCCTCCCCTTTATTTTACCACGCCACCTTCCTTCCCATTCACTATTTCGCTCGCTTTCGTCACCCTTACATCCACACTTTCTCACCACCCCATCTCTCACACAATCTTTCAGGCTCCATCTTCATCCCAGTGCTTCAAATCTTTTCACTCAGCTTCATCTTTCACTCCATCTCCTCCCTCACCCTCACATCTACTCTCGACCCTCTCCTTCACCCTCACCCCTTCACCCCACCCTTTTCCCATTCCTTCCCTCACTCGATCTTTCTGTCATCTGCTTCATCTCATCCATCACCTTCATCTTCTCCGTCACCCTCATCCCATTTCTCTATTTCGTCCCTCATACCATCTTTCCCGTTTCTTGCCTCACTCCATCCGTTCTCATCCTCTCCCTGGCTCTCACTTTTCGCTCTGTCTCCTGCCTCACCCAATATCCTCATTCATCCTCTAACCCTTATCTCTCTGTCCACACTGTCACCCTCATTCCTTCTCCCCGCCCTATCCATCACATTGTCCTGCTCCCCCTACTGCTCATCTTTTCTTTCACGCCTATTTATCTCTACGTCACCTCCTTCATTTAGTCTCCTCTTTCACCTCCACCCCTCCTCCCAATCCCCTCCATCACCCTCACTCCATCACCTCGCCCCCAACATCACCCACATTTTCCTCTCACCCAACTCCTTTCTTCTCCCTTAGTCTCTACCCCCTCCATCACCCAGACACACCCTTAACCTTACCCCCTACATCTCCCCACCCCCTCTCCTCACTACCCTCTTTATCATCTACACGCATTCACCCCACCACCTACATCACCCATACCCACCCGCAACTCCACTCCCTCCGTCTCCCTCATCTCTCGTCTCCCCTCTGTCATCCTCCCTTCTTCACCCCACACCATACATTACCCTACTCCACCTCAGTCCCTGCATCACCCCACCTCCCGACCCACACCACTCACCCAGCAACCGATTTAATAATACCAGGGTGTCACTTGGCGTGCCCCTCTGTAGCCCACCAGACATACGGACTCCACATCACGTCACAGGCACACAGGCACGGGGTCTTTATTTTTGTCTTTTTTACACTTTCACAGAGGTCCTCTCTTAGTCGCACAGAAGGCTTCGTAGCATTTCTTCCTAAGCCATTTGTTTGGCATAGCGTCACCCTCATAAAGAAACTGCCTAAGTCACATTTCGGCGATTTCTGGATTTTTGCCTAAATCAGTTCTTCATCACGTGGCGCACCTATTGGTATAGCTGCCTTTGCCAGGTCAAGGGTGTGAGTGGTCTAAAATGCGCCTCAAGTTTCTGCCTAAGTCATTGAAAGTTAAGACAATGAGACAGCCTTTTTTCGATTTCCCGAAAAGTAGAAGAAATGACTGAGGCAGGTTGTTTATGAGGGTGACAATATTACACCTGGACAGTCGCTTCTGCTCTGTTGACTTCATTTTAATAGCGATATACTTTGCATCAGCGACATACAAAAGAATACCCAGGTTTAAGGTGCAGAACAAATCGCTAAGTAAATGGTGCCACGAAGCTTACAGTGCCCCTTAGAATATAACTCTGACTTGGGTATTGAGGAGGGACGCCTTCATGTGGTGGTACTGATAACGAAGGATGGTTCTCCTACCTGGTTATACAAACTTCTCTCAGTTCCCTCCCTATCCTTAGCAAAGAGGATGTTGAACTGTCAGGGAATAACAACTTCAGCGTGCAGTTCATCCTGTTAACGAATCAGATGAATCTGGCCTGCTGCCGCTACTACTGCTACTACTACTACTACTACTGCTACTACTACTACTACTCATACTACTACTACTACTGCTACTACTGCTGCTGCTGCTGCTGTTGCTGCTGCTACTGCTGCTGCTACTGCTGCTGCTGCTACTGCTGCTGCTGCTGCTGCTACTGCTGCTGCTGCTGCTGCTGCTGCTGCTGCTGCTGCTGCTGCTGCTGCTGCTGCTGCTGCTGCTGCTGCTGCTGCTGCTGCTGCTGCTGCTGCTGCTGCTGCTGCTGCTGCTACTACTGCTGCTGCTGCTGCTGCTGCTGCTACTACTACTACTGCTGCTGCTACTACTACTACTACTGCTGCTGCTGCTGCTACTACTACTACTACTGCTGCTGCTGCTGCTACTACTACTGCTAGTACTACTACTACTGCTATTACTACTACTGCTATTACTACTACTACTACTGCTGCTACTACTACTACTACTACTACTACTACTACTGCTGCTACTACTACCATCTCGATTAACCTTTTTTTTTGTATGTGTGTGTGTGTGTGTGTGTGTGTGTGTGTGTGTGTGTGTGTGTGTGTGATGGGAGGGGAAGAGAGAGAGACTGTCCATCCATCCATCCATCCATCCATCATCCAATCCTACGTTGCCCCATGAGGAGCGTAGGAGCCCGGGGCTAGGCAGTTGGTGCTGACATTTAAGATGAGAGTGACCAACCTCACTCATCCCTGAGTGGCATTACGTGAGCAATAAACCCCAACCACCCCTTGGATATAAACCTTCACCGGCTCAATCCGATTGAAGCACAATAATTACCCACTAAACCACCAGGCTTCAAATTTAGTAATTGGTGTTATAGTAGTTTTCTGATAGTCACTCCCCTCGATTAGGCTAGCTAGGTTAGATTAGTCAGTAAGTGAAATTAGCTTGTTTAAGGTGGTTTGCTAAGGTTATGTTAGATTAATTATAAAAAAAAAGGCAGCCTTAACTATCCGGTGTTCCAGATTACCTAAGCAGTTTTGGTCCTGTCACTGAAATTGAGTGGAAGGAGATTTAAGCAAGTGTCTAGTTTTTACCGTCATGATAATGATTACTGGATTCAATTACCATGCATCCCACATTATAAAATGCTGTCAGATACGATACAGAGAAGCAGCAGGGTACGTTCAAGCTTCTCCAGGTGCTTCAAAAATTATAATCATTCATCTTTCACCTATTTCTTCTCCTCAGGACAGCCTAATCCCTCGCATTTTCAGTTTGGGTAATAAAACCGTACTATGACAGGCAAGGAAAAGACCCAAAAGCATCCTCCTAGACAACGACATGCAACGGTCCATTTACATATCCAGGTCCTTACTTCAGTTGTCGTAGGAAAAGACTGGCGTGAATGAGATCCTACCCACACCATCTTTTATCTTTATCCCAAACTTCTTTCAAACCCGTTCGCTTGCTACCATTCCTAGAAGAGGTTAGTGAAGTTATAAGAGTAAATTATCAATGACATATATGTCGGCGGAACAGGCAGTAGAGTGAGAGATGTAAGGAAGGTAAGAGAGACAGACAGAGAGAGAGAGAGAGAGAGAGAGAGAGAGAGAGAGAGACGAAAAAATATAGCTAATAACAGAGCAAGAAAAGTAGGAGCAGGAACTACACTGCATGGCTCTACATAACCGTTATCCTGTAATTAAAAAAAAAAAAAACTGATTTGTAAAGATTGCTCTTATCTGTGTAATCAGTGCTCAAAATAACTTAGAAATAAGTATCCAAGGAAAAGTGGTCAGTTATCATTATTCTGGGAAGCTATTATGACAAAAGATAAAGAGAGATAACGAGTATGCATTTAGAGGACAGAGTTGACCAGTTTGGCAATAAAGCAGACAAATATAAACGGACTTCGTAATCATCATCATCATCATCATAATCACCACCACCACAATCAACTCTAATTCACTGTTTGCCATTACCTTGAGTGGGGTGTGCAGAATCACGAAACAGAAAGGAAAGAATATTACATTTATAGAACCAATCATCCGTGCTGTGTAATATGTCACCCATACATTTCCTCACCATTCAAGTGTTCTGATATTTTTTGTGATCACTTTTGACGTCGCCACAGTGATAGCAGTATAATCGAAGAACTGCACATCCTAGGTATTTTTTATATTATTTCTTTCTCTTTATAACTGCAAGGAACTTAACATTATTTATACTATACGCTGATCTACGTTTCTTGGCTGTTACCCACACATCAGAAAGTCAAACAGCAGAGGGATAATGTCAACGGATAGCCACACAGCTTAGTATATTTCACTGACCTGGTCTGAAACTTCTCTCTATCGTGATTGCTGTGTTGTAAGTGGAGATTAAGAGTACAGAGGAATGCTAGTCACGAAGAGGTGCTGTTTAAAAGGATGTAGAGCCATAGCAGTTTTTCCGTTACTGAGCTGCCTGAACGAAGCTGTTAAGGGAAGAAAATCTGGGTCAGCTTAAGGTGAAAGAACTATAGCATGCTCATCACAGCCTTTGAATATTCACCCTTTCAGCTCCAGAACATACCTTCCTTCCCTGCAAACATTTAACTGTCACAGGTAAGCTATCTTTTTGTAGGACGAGAAAGAGTCATTGGAAGCATCTGTACTTTCCTGTTCTTATCCATACTGCAAAAACTAACCCAACTTACAACACAGAGCTGATGGTAAGAGTCTGTGAATCTACCAGAAGACGTGTTGCGCTTTCTACCTACCTTGGGAGAAAAACTTTCAGATAAAAACATAAAGCTTGCCATACGACAGTGACAGACAATGGGACAGATATACCAAGGGGGAAGAGTGTAATTATAACCACAAGCATTTACCCTCAATTTAAATGAGCTTCTCTTGCAGTAAAATTCATCTTGGGTGAAACACACACACACACACACACACACACACACACACACACACACGCACACGCACGCACACACACACACACACACACACACACACACACACACACACACACACACACACACACACACACACACACACACACACAGTACTCTCTAATGGAACTTGCTGGTGGGGAAATATGTGTATGTAACTGTGGTGGCGTGGGAGGTTGCCATGGTAACACACAGGCACCTCGCACCACACACACACACAACACACACACACACACACACACACACACACACACACACACAATTTATTTTTGGGTAGGGCTGGTAAAGAGACCTGTATGATCATGAGAGTTAACAGAGACAGTATTAACACTCTTATGACTCACTCTCAGCTGAATGCTATCGCCCAGCAGTACCTGGAATAAAATACTAGAGTTGCCCCTACCATGAGAGGGCCCGGGTACCATCTAGTGGTTGTAAAAGTAGCTGGACATTTCTCTCGTCTTGGTAGGCGTCGCTACTTGGCTACTTTTGCTAGTGGCCGTATGACAGTGGAAGGACGAGGGTGTGTGTGTGTTGCTGTTGCATCATTCCTCTGAGGTAAGTGTTGGATATTTGCTGTTCTTAGCCATTAAGGTGACTACATTAGGACACAAGGATATCGCACTGACAGCCAGGAAGTATCATGGCCCAAAGAAATATTACCTATGAGGCTACTAGACGTAATTCTGATGAGACAAGGGGGATGTTGGTGTGAGGGAGATGAGGAGGCCTTGTACCGCCTCAATCTTGGTGTCTCAGACCAGTGAAATAGCAGTGTGAGTGTCATCCTGTAGATTCTCGTGCCGATCAAACTGGTGGACTAGGTTTGCCTGCCTCCTTGTCCATGTCCACCCAACAGTACAGTTTGGGACCTGAATGTATACTGATAAGTGCGATTCAGATATGAGAGGGACAATGTGATGGAAAAAATAATTGTATGTAAATTATTTTGTCCTGAAGCGCATGCACACACACACACACACACACACACACACACACACACACACATGCACACTCGCACACGCGCGCGCACACGCACACGCACGCATGCACGAACTCACGCGCACACACACACACACACACACACACATACACACACGCACACGCGAGCGCACACACGCACACACACGCACGCATGCACGAACTCACGCACGCACACACACACACACACACACACACACACACACACACACACACACACACACACAAAGTATATTATGGTGTTCCTTCATTTGCCTAGGCCGAGATCGTCGTTTTTTTGCAGCTGATTTCCCGTAGTGCAGTGGTAAATTTGGACAAATATACAGCTCTGCATCATTTCCACGTCCCTTCTTCGTGACTAGCATCAATCTAGTGTTAACCCCTTGTCACAACACAACATTTAAGAAAGAGATTGCAATTTTACGCCAAGTTAGATTGAACAGGGGTCCTTATCCTGCAGCGGTGTGTCACAGGCTGATGATGATGATAATAGGGTTGTCGGAGATGATATTGATAATGATGATAGTGATGCTGCTGATGATAGTGATGTTGAAACTCCTGAACCAACTAACTGGACCGAGATTATGGTGATTGTAATGATGATGAAGCAGTTGGGATAATAATGATGATGATGATGACGGTGATGGAACTTATGTAGTAACTCTTTAACAGGGTTGTGATGATTGCTGTGCTTGACGCTGTTGCTCCTGGCGATGATGATGTTGATGATGATGATGATGATGATGATGACGACTACGACAACGATGATGATGGTGATGATGATGACGATGATGATGATGATGACGATGATGATGATGATGATGATGATGACGACTACGACAACGATGATGATGGTGATGACGATGATGATGGTGACGGCGACGATCTTCATGTCTATGGCTGAGTCACCTCTTGTTTTTCGTTTCTCTTCAAATGTAGTTGGTGACTGTGTGTAGGAGAGAGAGAGAGAGAGAGAGAGAGAATGTGTGTGTGTGTGTGTGTGTGTGTGTGTGTGTGTGTGTGTGTGTGTGTGTGTGTGTGTGTGTGTGTGTGTGTGTGTCTCCGCGCATGCTTGTGTGTATTTGCGTGCGTGCGTGCGTGTGTACAGCATTTCCCTCACACTCGAACTATTTATACCATAAGAGTGCAAATGAGGTCAGGGATATTGCTCTTCTTGGCCATACAAATGCTAAACATTTACACTATATTCTGAAAAAACATACTGGATTCCTAAGGTCACTCACTGGGTTTCAAAAATCATTGTTCACTGTCTCTTTATTTATCGCAAGGAAAGGGATGGATGTGTGTCCGAAATAGTAGCTCAGTTTTGGTCTTTCTCTGGACCGTGAATGATTTAAATGGAATAATTATCCTTATTTATACTGGTTTAGTTGTGAGGATGCAACACACGTTTTGTTTACGTTTTATCAGGGCACATCAAAGAGCGGCCATGTCCATCTGCTTCTCACTAATGATTTTCGAACGAGGTTCTACATTCCTCTAGATTTTAGGGACAGTGAAGCCGCACAGCACCACAACACGCCATACCATACCATACCACACCACACCACAAAACCCCACACCACAAAACTCCACACCACACAACCCCAAACCACACCACCCAACACCACACCACCCAACACCACACCACCCAACACCACACCACCTCAAACTTTACCACACCAACCACCCTTCCACACCACACCACACCAAGGGGATTAACCAAAGGGTCCTGAAGCTCCCGCATCTAGTCATTCTGAGCTTGTTTCCAGGTAACTCCACACACACACCTCAGGTCACGTCTTTCACAGAAGAGATAACAGATGGAGAGCGAGCGTAACTGAATGGCAAGCCAGAGATGGAGTGAGAAGAAGAGGTGCACAGAGAACAAGATGGAGAGATCATATGATGCAGATCTACCGAGCAAGGACGGAACGGCTAACAATCAATGGATCAGAGAAAGGCGAGAGGGTCCTTATCATGCAGTGGTGTGTCACAGGCTGATGGTGATGATATTGATGGTGATAATGATGTAGATGCTGATGGTGGTGATGCTTTAACATCTCAACGTATGAGGTTACAGAATGCACAGTGAGGCTGCATAGCCAGTAAATGAGAGAATATGAGTGCATTTAAGTATTTATGTAATATGATGAATATGGATGGAAGATTAGAAGATGAAGTGACAGAAATGATACATCAGGGAAGGAGGGTTGCTTGTTCTCTAAAAAGCAGTGGTTAGGAAGAGGGAACTGAGGATGAAAGTATGAAAAAAAAGGGCACTGCATGCTGTGATTCCCACTTTAAAGTATGGAAGTGAAGCTTGGATCTTATTGAAAGGACGCAAGTCAAGAGTGAGAGCGGTGGAAATGAGCTACTTGAGAGGAGCATGTGGAGTTTCATAGAGAGACAGACAGACAAATGGGCAGATGAAGGAGCGTTGTGATGCTGATGTGGATGAGACTGAAAGCGTTAAGAGAAACACTTCGAGATGGTTTGGCCATGTGGAGAGGATGGCGAATAAGAGAATGACTAGAAGAGTGCACATGAGTTAGCTGGAAGGATAGAGGGGGAGGGGGAGACCGATGATGAGATGGAGGGAAAGAGTAGAAACATATGACTGGGATACTTGAGCTAAATGGTAGAGGAGAGTACATCATGAAGGCGATTTGCTTGTGGTCACCCCTTACGGGATTAAGGCGTCTGGCTATAGATAAACAGATATAGATAAATAGGTAGGTGATGATGATAATATGATGATGATGATGAGGAGGAGGAGGAGGAGAATGGTAATGATAATGAGAATGACGGTGTAAATAATGATGATGATGATGATGGTGGTAATGAGGACGACAACTACGATGATGATGATTATGATGATGATGATATTGATGATGATTTTTGTCGGCAGGTGGAAGGACGAAACAGCAGGAACTCTACCATCGGTCCAAGCATCCACGATTCCACATCCACCCATCCGTCCATCCATCCATCCATCTCGCTTGATGTTAACCCTCTCGCACACGATAAGTTTCAGTAAGTTTTCTGGCTCACGATTTTATACGACCAAGCCGCCCGGCCGGGGAGCGCGCGCGCGGCAAATTTGAGGGAATGAAACACATTCTTGCCTTATTTTCGCCACCCAAAAATCCATGTATTCCCATGAAACCTTTCTCAAGGTAGGCATCGATGTTTGTTCTATCTGATAAACAGGACCAAAACACAGGAAAACACCAGCAAAAAAAGTTATTAGCCCTGGAAGCATGGTCGAGTAAACTGTTTTCACTTCCCAACATCGCCGTTTGAATGTTTTCCATCATACAGGAAAATGATCTGATAAGTTTTTATAGAGAATTTCATCAGCTTTCTAACGAAACAATCCGGTTGAGATATGATGTATACTTTTCGAGAAAATGGCCAAAAACTGAAAGCCATTTTCGGAAAAAATTCACTGACCTCTGATAGCTAAATTTTCCCAGACACCTTATGTTTTTATTACATAGTAATATGCCCAAATTCACCAGCTTTCCCCATCTCAAAGAAGAACCCCATACGCCTCATAGTTCTCGAGTAAATCGAAAGAAAGTACTAGGCACTCCGTCCGTGATTGACTTTCGTGATGCGCGCACGGCGTACGCAATGTTCCCGCCTACGTAACAACGAATTCTTATCATAAATATTACATAGTTATGTATTGTACATACGTAGAATTTACTGCTCTTTATCATGGTTCAAACGTGAAATCGATACGTCCAATAGTTTTCGAGTAATTGGCCGACAAAGTGAGAGTATTACTACGAGCGTTAATCAATGGTAACAGCCGTGAAGAGACACTCATTTCCACCGCCTTTTCTCGCACAAAACGTAATATAATGCTTACAGTTTGGTATTGATCATACGTAGAATTTAGTGGTATAGATCATGGTTGTTACAGAAAATCTATAAGTATAATAGTTTTCGAGTAATTGGCCGACAAAGTGAGGTTAGTACTCCGAGCGCTTGTCACTGATAACAAACTCGAGGAAAAAGAAAAAAACCCTCGCCTTTTACCCCCCAAAACGCTACCAAAGGCTTACATTCTCATATTCATTATACGTAGAATTTAGTGGTATTGATGATGGTTGTAACAGAAAATCGATAAGTCTAATAGTTTTCGAGTAACTGGCCGACAAAATGATGTTATTACTCCGAGCGCTTCACACAACAACCGCTAGGAACAAAAACATTTCTCTCGCCTTTTACCCCCCAAAACGCTACCAAAGGCTTACATTTTGGTATTGATCTTACGTAGAATTTAGTGATATTGATGATGGTTGTAACAGGAAATCGATAAGTCTAATAGTTTTCGAGTAATTGGCCGACCAAGTGAGGTTACTCTTCCGATCGCTACCAACTTTTACACACTGTTTCTTCCTTGCACACCTGCCTGAAGACTATGCTACTAACTTTTTTCCCCCTATCTGTACAGACTGTTACATCTTCCATGGATGTTTTCCTATTGTTATAACCTACTACACATAAACATAACTCTTCTATAGTTACTGCTGTGGAGATTTACTTTCTTTCATATGTGTAATCTGTAGGAGAAAATGGTTATTTGTCTGAAAGTTGGAGAGGTAATGGTAATAGATTATTATATATATATCAACAAAATCTGCAGAACTCACTTCCTCCAGGGGTGTTGTCCAGTTAGACCAGGGATTTGAAGATGAGGAGTTATGTAGTGTGTGTGTGTGTCAGCTTCTCCCTGAGAGTATGAGGCAACGCTATTTTTAGCACACACCACACTCGTTCACGGAAACTCGCAGCTTGTTTGACGTATATTTCATACAATTCCATACGCATTTACACTATCAGAATCACAATAATTCCAGCCCTAAAACACCGGTAATTCTCCCTCCCGACTTCAGGTTTGCCCCTTCACAACACTCTGTTTCATGCCGTACGTAACGCTTGCTGGCTCCATAATTTCACCAAGCCATCCACAGTATCTTTCACACAATATATATTTATGCCTTGGCTTCATTTATATACGTATTTCCACTCACGCCATACGGCCTACGGGGGGGGCGGAGTGGCGAAACCCCGCTACACTGACCATGAGTCTATTTAACTTTAGTATCAATTGCTTCTTCATAAGCTTTCCAGCTGTCTGAACAGATCAGCAGTAGTTTTAAAAACTAAAATAACTCGGTTCTGGTGCTCAGTTTGGTACGTTTATTTTCCTTTTATCAGAACTGGCGCGGCAAATTTTGAGAAAAGTCCCTCAAGTAACTCCTATTATTTTTTTTACTAGGTTTCTAATGATGTCCATAGATCCGTTGTTGCTTTAATAGTTTCCTAGACAACACAGTCTTGGCGCTGTTCTCTGCCACCCTATTATACCATGTCATATAGTGTTCTCGATCGCTTGCTCTCTACGCTCGCTCGCTTGAACAATAAATCACTGAAGAAAAGGTGGTATAAAGCCCCCTAAGCCGCCGTAGTATTACACCCTCGGTATGCAGTTCGTTCCCTGTGGCCTTGTAACTTTGTGTACCCGAAGCGCTTACAAAATGACTTGAAATAATTTTCCTTTCGTAACTAGACTCGTTTCACTTTAACTTGGCCTGAGTTGTTGTTGTTGTTCTTGTTACATCTTAGGCTCCTCTGGATGTGAACCTAGTGCTATGTTGAAGGATTGTCTGTGTTGTGGTGGTGTGCTGCAGGAAGTGAGTGGGTGTGCTGTGGTGTGGGGGTGCCACTTTGCAGTATGAGCACAGGGGATTGTATGTGTGTTATATTTTGTGTTAGTATTGTAGCAGGGAAGGTTGGTGTACTCGTGTCTCTGGGTTCGATAGTGTCTGAAGGGTGTATGTCTGGTGGTGGCACATGAAGGATGCTGTTTGGTAGAAAGTTTTGGCTGGCTGGGGTGTCTGTGTGTTTATGTATGTGTTTGGTATAGAAAGTTTTGGCTGGCTGGGGTGTTTGTGAGTTTATGTATGTGTCTGGGAAGTGTAGAGTCGGGTGGAGGAGGGGATATGTTGCAAAGATACTCTGTGTAGTGTTGGGCGGTTGTTCGATTTTGTTTGTGGAGAGGATGATGCAACATAAGGTTACAAAGGTGGGACGGATCTTGAGCTGAAGTGATGAACTGTGTGCCTCTCATATTCACTTGGTCTCTGACTGAAGTTAGTTATGTTTCTTGGTGTAGGCTGTCAGTACTTGTGGTCTTAGTGTCTTCTGCTATCAAGGTATTGTTTTCTGTTCTTTAAAGCTCCTTCGTGTTTGTGTTGGATATGATTACGGCTCAGCTTGTGCGGCAGTAATTCACGGTTGTTTTAATGTATTACTTATAAGTGGAGGATGGAGTTGGGATGTATATGAGAGAGGGTGTGAATTAGGGGGAGTGATGCATAATGACGGGGGACAGGGTGGCATAGAGGCGACTTGTTTGTGGCCACCTCTTACGGGATTAAGTCGTCTGGCTATAGATAGATGGATAGACAGATAGCTTATAGTTTCCATACGGTTTGCCGAGTAGTAGCGATAGTTATCACTAGAATATGATGTTAGTCACGAATGAGTGCCGTGGAAAGGATGTTGGGCTGTAGTATTGGCTGTTTCTGCTACTGATCTGCGTGACATTCTCATATGCTTTAAATGAAACTCTGTGTCAAGTTAAAGTGAAAGGCGTGTATGTTTGTGTAGGAGGAACGAGAGACAAGGAGGTATTCTGTGGCCTGTTTTCTTTGTGCTTCCTACAAGACACAGTAATAGTTATGACGGGGCATTGATGGCAAGTTTGTGGGTCAGCACACACTTACGGCCTCTCATTATACAAGGTGGTCCATATATTACGCCACCCAGTTCTTGTGTGTTGCGGGCACGGCTCAGTGAACATTACCAGTGTCTATCCTGCATCATTATCTACTTCCCACAACCCTCTTCAGGCTTAGCTTTATAATATAGGCTTTAATTTAGGTCCATTGATTGCATGGTGGAGAATTCCCATAACCTTTTTTATGCTTAGCTGTATATCATTGTATTGTATAATCTTTTATGTCCACTGATCACACGGCTGAGCAGTAATTTGGTGAAGCGATCAGAATGTCTTGGCTCATCACAAAAGCCGTCCCCACAACACACAAGACTGCAGAGCGCAATATACTTATCACCTCTATTAAGTCAAAGCCACAGTTAAAAAGGTAATGAAACAAGACAGAAAATTTAAGTTTTCATTATTAACCCTGAGGCCCTATGTATCCCCGAGGGTGCCACAGGAAACCACAGGATTATTAACCCTTTCCCGCACGGTAAGTTTCAGTAAGTTTTCTGGTGCAGGAATTTTCACAACGAAGCCGCCCGGCCGGGGAGCGCGCGCGCGGCAAATGAGCAAATTTGAGCGAATGAAACACATTCTTGCCTTATTTTCGCCACCCAAAAATCCATGTATTCCCATGAAACCTATCTCCAGGTATGCATGGATGTTTGTTCTATCTGATAAACAGGACCAAAACACAGGAAAACACCAGCAAAAACAGTTATTAGCCCTGGAAGCATGGTCGAGTAAACTTTTTTCACTTCCCAACATCGCCGTTTGAAGGTTTTCCATCATACAGGAAAATGATCCAATAAGTTTTTATAGAGAATTTCATCAGCTTTCTAACGAAACCAATCCGGTTGAGATACGATGTATACTTTTCGAGAAAATGGCCAAAAACTGAGAGCCATTTTTGGAAAAATTTCACTGACCTCTGAGAGCAAAGTTTTCCCAGGCACCTTATGTTTTTATTACATTGTAATATGCCCCAATTATCCAGCTTTCCCACTGTGACGGGAAAACCCCATACGCCTCATAGTTCTCGAGTAAATCGAAAAAAAGTACTAGGCACTCCGTGCGTGATTGACTTTCGTGATGCGTGCAAGGCGTACGCAATGTTCCCGCCTACGTAACAACGAATTCTTATCATAAATATTACATAGTTATGTATTGTACATACGTAGAATTTACTGCTCTTTATCAAGGTTCAAACGTGAAATCGATACGTCCAATAGTTTTCGAGTAATTGGCCGACAAAGTGAGAGTATTACTACGAGCGTTAATCAATGGTAACAGCCGCGAAGAGACACTCATTTCCACCGCCTTTTCTCGCACAAAACGTAACATAATGCTTACATTTTGGTATTGATCATACGTAGAATTTAGTGGTATAGATCATGGTTGTTACAGAAAATCGATAAGTCTAATAGTTTTCGAGTAATTGGCCGACAAAATGATGTTATTACTCCGAGCGCTTGTCACGCAACAACCGCTAGGAACAAAAACATTTCTCTCGCCTTTTACCCCCCAAAACGCTACCAAAGGCTTACATTCTGGTATTGATCTTACGTAGAATTTAGTGGTATTGATGATGGTTGTAACAGGAAATCGATAAGTCTAATAGTTTTCGAGTAATTGGCCGACAAAGTGAGGTTACTCTTCCGATCGCTACCAACTTTTACACACAGTTTTTCCTTGCACACCTGCCTGAAGACTATGCTACCAACTTTTTTTCCCCCTATCTGTACAGACTGTTACATCTTCCATGGATGTTTTCCTATTGTTATAACCTACTACACATAAACATAACTCTTCTATAGTTACTGCTGTGGAGATTTACTTTCTTTCATATGTGTAATCTGTAGGAGAAAATGGTTATTTGTCTGAAAGTTGGAGAGGTAATGGTAATAGATTATTATATATATATCAACAAAATCTGCAGAACTCACTTCCTCCAGGGGTGTTGTCCAGTTAGACCAGGGATTTGAAGATGAGGAGTTATGTAGTGTGTGTGTGTGTCAGCTTCTCCCTGAGAGTATGAGGCAACGCTATTTTTAGCACACACCACACTCGTTCACGGAAACTCGCAGCTTGTTTGACGTATATTTCATACAATTCCATACGCATTTACACTATCAGAATCACAATAATTCCAGCCCTAAAACACCGGTAATTCTCCCCTCCCGACTTCAGGTTTGCCCCTTCACAACACTCTGTTTCATGCCGTACGTAACGCTTGCTGGCTCCATAATTTCACCAAGCCATCCACAGTATCTTTCACACAATATATATTTATGCCTTGGCTTCATTTATATACGTATTTCCACTCACGCCATACGGCCTACGGGGGGGCGGAGTGGCGAAACCCCGCTACACTAACCATGCGTCTATTTAACTTTAGTATCAATTGCTTCTTCATAAGCTTTCCAGCTGTCTGAACAGATCAGCAGTAGTTTTAAAAACTAAAATAACTCGGTTCTGGTGCTCAGTTTGGTACGTTTATTTTCCTTTTATCAGAACTGGCGCGGCAAATTTTGAGAAAAGTCCCTCAAGTAACTCCTATTATTTTTTTTACTAGGTTTCTAATGATGTCCATAGATCCGTTGTGGCTTTAACAGTTTCCTAGACAACGCAGGTCTTGGCGCTGTTCTCTGCCACCCTATTATACCATGTCATATAGTGTTCTCGATCGCTTGCTCTCTACGCTCGCTCGCTTGAACAATAAATCACTGAAGAAAAGGTGGTATAAAGCCCCCTAAGCCGCCGTAGTATTACACCCTCGGTATGCAGTTCGTTCCCTGTGGCCTTGTAACTTTGTGTACCCGAAGCGCTTACAAAATAACTTGAAATAATTTTCCTTTCGTAACTAGACTCGTTTCACTTTAACTTGGCCTGAGTTGTTGTTGTTGTTCTTGTTACATCTTAGGCTCCTCTGGATGTGAACCCTGTGTTATGTTGAAGGACTGTCTGTGTTGTGGTAGTGTGGTGCAGGAAGTGAGTGGGTGTGCTGTGGTGTGGGGGTGCCACTTTGCAGTATGAGCACAGGGGATTGTATGTGTGTTATATTTTGTGTTAGTATTGTAGCAGGGAAGGTTGGTGTACTCGTGTCTCTGGGTTCGGTAGTGTCTGAAGGGTGTATGGCTGGTGGTGGCACATGAAGGATGCTGTTTGGTAGAAAGTTTTGGCTGCCTGGGGTGTCTGCGTGTTTATGTATGTGTTTGGTATAGAAAGTTTTGGCTGGCTGGGGTGTCTGTGTGTTGATGTATGTGTTTGGTATAGAAAGTTTTGGCTGCCTGGGGTGTCTGCGTGTTTATGTATGTGTTTGGTATAGAAAGTTTTGGCTGGCTGGGGTGTCTGTGTGTTTATGTATGTGTTTGGCAGAAAGTTTTGGCTGACTGGGGTGTTTGTGAGTTTATGTATGTGTCTGGGAAGTGTAGAGTCGGGTGGAGGAGGGGATATGTTGCAAAGATAATCTGTGTAGTGTTGGGCGGTTGTTCGATTTTGTTTGTGGAGAGGATGATGCAACATAAGGTTACAAAGGTGGGACGGATCTTGAGCTGAAGTGATGAACTGTGTGCCTCTCATATTCACTTGGTCTGACTGAAAATAGTTATGTTTCTTGATGTAGGCTGTCAGTACTTGTGGTCTTAGTGTCTTCTGCTATCAAGGTATTGTTTTCTGTTCTTTAAAGCTCCTTCGTGTTTGTGTTGGATATGATTACGGCTCAGCTTGTGCGGCAGTAATTCACGGTTGTTTTAATGTATTACTTATAAGTGGAAGATGGAGTTGGGATGTATATGAGAGAGGGTGTGTGTGAATTAGGGGGAGTGATGCATAATGACAGGGGACAGGGTGGCATAGAGGCGACTTGTTTGTGGCCACCTCTTACGGGATTAAGTCGTCTGGCTATAGATAGATGGTTAGACAGATAGCTTATAGTTTCCATACGGTTTGCCGAGTAGTAGCGATAGTTATCACTAGAATATGATGGTAGTCACGAATGAGTGCTGTGGAAAGGATGTTGGGCTGTAGTATTGGCTGTTTCTGCTACTGATCTGCGTGACATTCTCATATGCTTTAAATGAAACTCTGTGTCAAGTTAAAGTGAAAGGCGTGTATGTTTGTGTAGAAGGAACAAGAGACAAGGAGGTATTCTGTGGCCTGTTTTCTTTGTGCTTCCTACAAGAGACAATAATAGTTATGACGGGGCATTGGTGGCAAGTTTGTAAGTCAGCACACACTTACGGCCTCTCATTATACAAGGTGGTCCATATATTACGTCACCCAGTTCTTGTGTGTTGCGGGCACGGCTCAGTGAACATTACCAGTGTCTACCCTGCATCATTATCTATTTCCCACAACCCTCTTCAGGCTTAGCTTTATAATATAGGCTTTAATTTAGGTCCACTGATTGCATGGTGGAGAATTCCCATAACCTTTTTTATGCTTAGCTGTATATCATTGTATTGTATAATCTTTTATGCCCACTGATCACACGGCTGAGCAGTAATTTGGTGAAGCGATCAGAATGTCTTAGCTCATCACAAAAGCCGTCCCCACAACACACAAGACTGCAGAGCGCAATATACTGATCACCTATATTAAGTCAAAGCCACAGTTAAAAAGGTAATGAAACAAGACAGAAAATTTAAGTTTTCATTATTAATACTTCAGTACAAAATACATTAACAGGGACAGCAATATAAAATATGCATTCAAAAGTAGCATTTGTCCACAGAACATCCTGGACTTGCAAGGCAGATCACACCATCACCACCAGGCTTCTCTCGGCAGGTCAGGGCAGATCACCAGCAGCAGCAGCAAGTAATCTCACGGCTGGGGAAGACACGACACCCTGCCGCCGCCGCCGCCGCCGCCACCACCACACCACCAGGCATCTCAGAGTAGGGGAAGACACCACACCACCGTCAGGCTTCTCACAGCAGGGCAGACCAAACTTTAGCAGCGTATGACCAGTGTGGCAAGGAAGCAGCGTCAAGGCAGCAGACTCCAGCACGACCTGTGGACCAGATGTGTATTAGTTCAAATCAGTGTTAGCTTTAGTTATTTAATCTTCTATCTATCTCTATCTATTGCCAGACGCCTCAATCCCGTTTGGGGTGGCCACAAACAAATCGCCTCCAAGTCGCCCTGTCCCCCGCCATTTCACTGCCCTGCTCCCAACTCACACCCCCGTCTTTCATATACCTCTCCACCCCATCCCTCCATCTCATCCTCAGCCTCCCCCTCCCTCTTCCCCCCTCCACCTCACTCACATACACTCTCTTCGTCAGTCTTTCACCCTTCATCCTCTCCACATAGCCAAACCACCTCAGTGTGTTCTCCTAACGCTTCCTATCACATCCACATCCACACCACAACGCTCCTTTATATCCTCATTCGTCAGCCTGTCTCTCCATGTGACTCCACAGGCTCCTCTTAAATAACTCATTTCCACTGCTCTCACTCTTGACTTGTGTCCTTCCAACAACGTCAAAGCTTCACTTCCATACGTTAGAGTTGGTATCACAATACTGTCATGTAGTAACTTTTTCACTTCCATGCTCACTTCCCTGTTTCTTATCACTGCTTTCAAAGAACCAGCAACCTTTCTTTCCTGCTGTACCCTTTCAAGCACTTCACCCTCCAAACCTCCATCCTTACTCATCACACTACCCAAGTACTTAAAAGTACTCACATTTTCCAATTCCTCACCATCCAACCTCGCTGTACATTCACTGACTTCACCTCTCTCAAAGACTATCACTTTACTCTTCCCTACATTCACCTTTAGATTCCGTTTCTTACACACTCTCTCAAACTCATCCACCAAGCCTTGCAGCTCTCCTTCGTCTTCACTCAACAACACAGTATCATCTGCAAACAACAGTACAGGAAGTTTCCAGACACTATTCTCTTTCACCAGGGCCACTCCAACATCCACTACCCTACCTTGTACCTCTTTTATTACCCCATCCATGTACAGATTGAACAACCATGGAGACATGACACATCCCCGTTTGAACCCAACTTTCAAAGAGAAAAATTCATTTAGTTCACCATCCACACGCACTGCAGCCTTCGCACCATCGTACATACTCTTCACAGCATTCAACAACTTCCCATCTACTCCATATATTCTTAACACTTTCCAAAATCCTTGTCTATCCACCCTATCATATGCTTTCTCCAAATCCATGAAAGCCGCATACAACTTCTTTCCCTTCTCTAGAAACTTTTTCACTCAAGATCTAAGAATGAATATCTGATCTACACAACCTGTTCCCTTCCTAAAGCCTCCCTGTTCTTCTCCAACTAATTTCTCTGTTCTTTCTCTAACTCTGTCAATAAGTATCCTAGCATACACTTTTCCTATTATACTAAGAAGACAAATGCCCCTATGATTACCACACACTTCTTTTTCCCCTTTTCCTTTGTACAAGGGAATAATTATACCTGACTTCCAATCCTCCGGGACTCTACCTTCCTCCCAGGCCAATCTGCACATCTTCCACATCCATTCTACTACTATCTCTCCTCCATGCTTCAGCATTTCACCACACTCTCCATCAATTCCTGGGGCTTTCCCAGATTTAACTTTCTTCATTGCTTCCACAACTTCTATCCTACTGATTTCTTCCTGTCTTCTCACCTCCCTCCTCCTCCCAGCCATTCCCCAGCCACTTATACTCGCATTATTTCCATCATCTATGTTCAACAATTCCTTAAAGTGTTCTCTCCATCTGCTCACTTTTTCTCCCTTCTCCACTAGTAATCTACCATTTTATCTTTCACTCCCCTGCTAACTTCACTTCCACCCTGTCTTACTCTTTTCACCTCTTTCCAGAACATTTTCTTACAGTCCCTCCACTTTACACTCAAATTCCTTCCAAATTCCTCATCCACTCTCTTCTTACTCTCTCTTACTAATCTTTTCACCTCTCTCTTTCTTTCTACATATAACTCTCTCTTCCGCCTCTCAACTTCTTCCACGCCCCTATTTCTCATCCATTCATTGTATGCTTTCTTCTTTTGTGCCACAGCCTGTCTCACCTCTTCAGTCCACCACGCTGTTCCTTGCACCCCCCTTCGTCTTCTCTTCCTTCCACACACCACATCACATGCTGCACATATTTCGTCTGTAAATATTCTACACACACCTTCCACGTCCCCCATCTGCTCCAATTCATATTTGCCCAATCGTTCCTCCATTTCTCTCTTATACTCTGCCTTTTTCTCATCCTCTTGTAACCTTTCCACTCTCCTTGCAACTACTCCTTCCTCTCGTCTTTCCCTTCTTCTATTCCTCCATCTTACTTGAATTTTAATTCTGGCCACCACCAATTAGTGGCCAGAAAGTCCACTCCTCCAACCCCTATAAACTCTTGCATCCATTACACATCTTCGCATCCTTTCATCCACACACACATAATCAATCATTGCCTTCCTTTCATTCAGTTCACCACCCACCCTTCTCATCACTCGCCATGTATACCTGTGGATCATTTTATGCCTGAAGAGGGTATTGGCTATCACCAACCCCCTCCTAGCACAAATGTCCACTAACGCACTCCCATTCTCATCTATCTCAGCAGGCACACCCCACTCACCAACTTTCAGATTTGATAGCTTTTCCTTTTGTAATCTTTACTGAATGATGCAATCAGTTCATGATTACACATTATATAATCTCAGACTTCATCTGTGTCATTGTAGTTGGCTCACCTTGACAAATTTTAGTCCTTCTGCTGCTTAGTTCCTGTATCTAAGTGGCAGAATAAGACAGTATTATGGTTTTGCATCCTCCCCATAGATCTTCATTGTGATTTGCATGATAATCTAGTCTTTATCTCTAGAAACAGCTCAGCATTCAAGGTGGAGAGATGCCAGGTTTTTGTCAGTTTAGGGTGGACATGTAGTCTATATGGTTTGTCTTTATTGTTTTATGTATTCATTATTATTATTATTTTCATTTTTTACTGTGGATCAAATTTAGCGATTCATCTCTTCCGTTTATAAATCGGTACAACAGATAGGCTTTCATTCTCTGAGTTCGCACGGAAGGTATGACCAATGAGTACTGTACTGTCTTCCGGTGCAGTGTATATTTTGTCATTTGTACTCTCATTATAAGTTTCATTAAAGAATTTGTATCATATGTTTAGTTTCTGTGTCACTCAGTGTGTTAAGTTTATGTAATATATGGTTAATCGTTTAAGTCTTGCCGTTGGTTAGCAGACGTAAGTTCCAGTTTTTACTTTCTCCCTTTATATAAGTAGCAACTGCTCTATATTCTTTCCATAGCACTTGTTCATGATTAGCATTAAACTGCAGGCTTAGGTATTCCAAGTAGCTCAGGAAATTTCGAGATATCTCCTCCTAAAGCGACATTAATAGGTACATGAAAATTTAGTTTAGTCTGTGCATGTTGTTCAATTTCCCATTTTTTGTAAACATGTAAAGAAATAAAATACAGTAGGAGTTTTAGCCGCAATCCTTCTGGGGCCGCGGTAGCAGGGTTAGCATGGTGCTGGCCTGGTAATCAGGAAGACCCGGGTTCAAGTCCCGGTGTGATAGAGGTTTAAAAATGTGGCTGAGGGAAGTTTGCGTAGCAGGCTTTCCTTAAAGCCACAAGGCCCGATACTTACACACACCAAGACACTTACACACTACTACGTACATATATCAAGACACACACACACAGTACTACGTACATACATCAAACACACACACACACTACTACGTACATACACACACACACACAAGACACGTACACAGCCACCTTCACACAGTAGACACACACACACAAGACACGTACACAGCCACCTTCACACAGTAGACACACACACACAACACACGTACACAGCCACCTTCACACAGTAGACACACACACACAACACACGTACACAGCCACCTTCACACAGTAGACACACACACACAACACACGTACACAGCCACCTTCACACAGTAGACACACCACACAGAGGGTGGGACAGACACACCACAGGCAGGCAGACAAGGGTATATACAAAACACAGGGAGTGAGAGAGGAGGGGGTTTTATTAAAAAGTCCAATTTTGGTATACCTCCTGTGGCAAAATTGATATAGCCCCTCCTTTAATATTTTTTCGATATTTTCATTTAGTGCCCCCCAGGCCCCCCAGACCCACTCGGCTGAACCAAATTGTCTGGCGTCAGCTGGAACATGATGCTAGAGTTATGTCGGTCGTGAGGGGGTTAATGGTGACAGTATTGACACTGTCAGGCTCCTATGACTCACTCAGTCGAATAAAATCGTCTGAGTCAGCTGAAATGGGGTACTAGAGTTGTCCCAAGCACCAGAGGGGGGTTCTTAACCCCCCTCTGGTGCTTCCTCTGGTGCTTGGGACAACTCTAGTACCCCATTTCAGCTGACTCAGACGATTTTATTCGACTGAGTGAGTCATAGGAGCCTGACAGTGTCAATACTGTCACCATTAACCCCCTCACGACCGACATAACTCTAGCATCATGTTCCAGCTGACGCCAGACAATTTGGTTGAACCAAATTGTCTGGCGTCACCTGGAACATGATATACCAGAGTTATGCCGGTCATGCGGGGGTTATTGGTGACAGTGTAGTAACTGTCAGGCTCCTATGACTCACTCAGCCGAAAAAAAACGTCTGTCAGCTGGAATGGAATACTAGAGTTGTCCCAAGCACTAGAGGGTTAGGATTTTAACCCCCTGAGTGATGCTCGGGACAACTCTAGTACCCCATTTCAGCTGACTCAGACGATTTTATTCAACTCAGTGAGTCATAGGAGCCTGACAGTGTCAATACCGTCACCATTAACCCCCTCACGACCGACATAACTCTAGCATCATGTTCCAGCTGACGCCAGACAATTTGGTTCAGCCGAGACAGGATCCTGGGATCCTGAGAGACACTATAACAGCGGTTCCCAACCTGGGAGCCATGGCCCCCAAGGGGGCCATGGGACATTGACTGGGGGGCCATGGGCCTTATTGGTAATATAAGATATTATAAGTTATTTGGTCTGGGTAAAACCTGACAGAAATCAAGTATGAAATATACCTTACTGTGCTAGTTTAGCCTTAAGTATATTGGGGTAATTACCGTTTTCTGCACAATATCAAATATTAAAAATATATAAATATACGATCTGAGTTATATAGGGGCCATGGAGCTTCTCATAATTTTCTCGGGGGGCCACAGGACCAAAAAGGTTGGGAACCACTGCACTATAACATCACAAACAAAATACAAAATGCCTTCCCTCCATCCTGAACGTACTATAATTCATTTACATTAAGTAAGCTCGTATTTTCGTATTTTTGCAGCTTATTTCATGTATCTTAGTTAAAAGAAAAAAATACTACGAGCCGGTGAATAAAACCAACACTTGTAGGCGAAGACTATAATTACCAAACTGTTTCGGTGGACACTGCCACCATCTTCAGTGGTCAAGATAGTGAGAGGGAGTGACATAGTGACACTACAAGGGTTCCTTTTTATGCGTGTGTGTGTGGAAGGGTGGGGTAAAGGTGAGGTGGGGTGGGGTAGATTGTAAGCGGGGATTAACCCAAGGGGGATTTTGGGGGGGACATTACCGGACATGTCAGGTGTAATTCCTATCTGACCTTATCTGTGTCGTAGCAGGAAGGGACATGTCCCTTCCTGCTACGACACAGGTAAGGTCAGATAGGAATTACACCTGACCTGTCCGATAATGTGCCCCCCCAAATCCCCTTGGGTTAATCCCCGCTTACAATCTACCCCACCCCACCTCACCTTTACCCCACCCTTTCACACACACACAGGCATAAAAAGGAACCCTTGTATAATCAGTATGTCACTCCCTCTCACTATCTTGACCACTGAAGATGGTGGCAGTGTCCACCGAAACTGTTTGGTAATTATATTCTTCGTCTACAAGTGTGGGTTTTATTCACCGTCTTTGATTATCACGCAAGAGTGATTCATTCAGCCAATACTACGAGCTCTGTATCTTTTCATAGCCCTTCTTCGTGACTAGCATCGTATTCTAGTTATCTATAGTTACAACTGAGCATTCAAGTTGGAGGGATCACAACTTTAAGCAATTACAGTAAACAAACAAACAAAAAGCAAGTGTCGTCCTCTTGACCTCTCGTCTTCGCAAGAATGCAGCGGTGGCGCCATCTTGTGCGTGGAATGCGTGAAGTGCAGGCTCTTGAGTGGAAGGAGCACGGAGCCACGGGAGACTTAATAACATTCGCTAGTCAGCCAGTCTAGAAGCCTGGGACATTTGCCTGAAATAATAATAATAATAATAATAGAAATAACAACAAAACCAGTCTTATACATAATTCAATATCTTAGTCACTTGATCTGTCCATTCCGTCCCTTCAGTAAGAGGACGCATTTCTGTAAGCTATTTTTTCTAACATGGGAGGTTCGATACGTTTGATTAAGCCTATCCATAAGACTCCTAAAGCTGAGTAAATGCCTCTGAAAGTTGCAAAATATAAAATATAAAACGTCTATATGATATAAAAACCTTTGTTCACCTCCGGGATTCGATCTGTTGCGCCTAGACCAAGCTCTGACGTCATATTTACACTTTGCTACTTTTAGACGATTTCCTGGAGCTTAAAGAAACCCTCTCGGGATGATGGGACAGACACAATAACCCCTTCAGACAGAGAATGACTTAGTTACTTTGTTCTAGGTAACCGGACGATTTTATTCAGCTTAGGAGATCCCCTCGTAGTGAAGGGGTTGATGGTGACTGTATCTAACCCCTCCAGTACGAAATTTCTCTCCAGAGTTGAAGAAAATCGTCTGGAGGAAGAAAGATGAAAATCGAAAAAAGTGTTAATGTGGCGCGGTGTTGCTCCCGTAGTAGGGAAAAGCTACACGTACGATAGCAGGGGCTCTTTTCCCTGGTACGTACTCTGGCCGTAGCCGGGAGCTGATCTTTCCGACCAGAAGCAACTGAAGGGCGTACAAGGCCGCTCCTTCCCCGCCACATATAGAGACTGTCGGCGCGGTGTTGCTCCTGTAGGGGAGAACAGCAGGAGAGGGATGCACTGGGGCAACTCTCTCTCTGGGGTGTACTAAGGCCGGAGCCTTGGGTCGCCTTACCCTCGTACACTTTATTAGGCCGTAGTCTTGGGCCTCCTGCCCTTGGGCCTCCTGCCCTTGGGCCTCCTGCCCTAGAGGGTGTAACAATTGCCGTCAATACGGTGTTACCTGGGACTGAAGCTAGTTCAGTCCCACCCCTTTTCTGACGATGGTTGTCCCGCCCGCAAGGTAGTTGCCTTTCCCTGGTCACCTGGTGTTGGGGCAGTTGCGGGGGTCAGGGGCTCAGGATTTTAGTGTCCTGGTGACCCTCTTGATCGGGGTCACTAACCCCAATGTTGTATCCTCCTGGGGTGGTGGTGCGTTGGCGGCCCGGTGGTGAGGTGGGAGGTCCGGCGGCGGGCACGGCGGGCATTTTACCACCCTCCGCTCCGTGACTGGAGGTGGTAGGTGGTGGAGGTGGAGGTCTGGTGGGCCGGGGTGAGGTGTTGGAGGAGGCTGACCCAGTGGGTGGTGAAGGTGTTGGGCTCCTGATGGGGGTTGAGAGTGAGCCGGAGGGAGGATGGGTGGTCAGGCCGGCGTAGGAGGGGGAGAAGGTGGGGGGGTCCCTCGGATTCTGACAGGTGGGCGGTCGTGGTGGCGCTATAGCACCCTCTCAATTTTCGTCTCTGGTTGTGGTGGTACGGTGGTGGTGGTTGTTTCCGCGGCGGTGAAGGTGGGAGTCGGTGATGGGTGGTGTGGTGCAGTGTTGGTGGTGGGCGTAGCGGGCGGTGATTGAGAGTGGTGGGTTGGAGGAGGTGGGGTAGCCGGAGGAGATGCAGGCGGAGGTGAGGTTGGTGAAGGATTAGAATCGGAGGAAGGTGGTGGTGGGTCAGGTAAGGGTGAAGTGGGGGAAGGGGTTTGTGGGTATGGTGAGGTTGAGGGTGGGGTGGGGGAGGTGAGCGAGGAAAGAGAGGCAGGTGAGAGTGAGGAGGAGGATGGTGTGATAGGGAAGGCGAATGAGTTGGCTGTGTTGGCGGGAAAAATGAGTGGCGGGGAAGTGATGGTGGCGGGTGGTGTGGGGTGGTAGGTGGGAGGGAGTAGACAGAAGGAGGCGGTTTTGGGAATTAGGTTAGGGGAAGATGAGGTAAGGGTTCTAGGAGGTCTGTGAAGGGGGAGGCAGGCTTTGTGTTGGGGAGGAATAGGAAGGGGGGAGGCGGTAGTAGTGGAGAAAGTGGTGTGTGAGGTGGGAAGGTTAGGAATAGGGGTAGGAATAGGGGAGGGCAAAATAGAAGAGATAGTGAGAGGAAAGGAAAAGGAAAGATGACGTTTCCCCCTGTCGTGGACTGGGGGAGATGTGAGGTGGCCCTCGTCATTACGGTGGGATGCGGGGGCGCCTTCTGTGCCTTCCTCGTTCGTTCGTTGGACGATTTCCCCTCCTATATAGAGGGGGCCGGGCCTTATTTTAGCCCAGTCAGTGTGCATCTGTATTTAGCTGGGTTTGAGGACATGGGGTATGGGGCAGAGACCGCTGTGCGGTCCTGTAAGGCGTTTTTTTTTTTTTTTTTTTTTTTTAATTGTTCACTCGCGCATCCTATGTCTGCATGCAGAGATGGGGAAACACCCCGGCATGCAGGCACAAACGCACGAGTGGTTGAGAGAGTGAGAGGGGATTAACGGGATAGGTGATTAGTGACAGTTAGGTTGGCGGAGGGTGGTGGGTAACGGTACCTGACAGGATGGAGGGGGGCGTGGCGGCAATGACAGTCGTGGCCGCCTGTCTGAGGGTTGTTATTAGGTGCGGTGTAATATTTCCGTGCGGAATGTCTGGGTTTGGCGGGTTGGCTGGTCTTTTTAGTTTATTGTTGGCTGGGCATTTTAGAATGTAATGGAGTAGTGGGAGGGTGGTGTCGGTGTTACATTTTTCACATGTGGAGGGTTCGACATTATTTTGGATTTGAGTTAGATTCTTATAACCTAGCCTGAGTCGTCTGAGTCTTTGGAGGGTTCTGCCGTTAATGTTGGTGATGGCAGGGATGGGCTTGTATCGTGTCGCATTTGCGTACCATAATGCCGAGGGGGAGTGCCTTCCTCGTCTTGCATTCCTGCTTTGAGGCTTGCGGCAATCCGCGTATGGTGGGGAGGCTTGTAAGCGCTCTTGTGTTGTTTTGCTGCGGCGGGCAACTTTTAGCTGTTCACGAATGTCGTGGATTGGGCACTCAGGGCAGCAAGGAGAAAATTCCCACGGATTTACAGGGATGAGATCCGTGGGGAATTGCTTGATGTTCCCGATGCGTTTGGGGGAGAAGTGGACGGCTAGAAGGCGCCTCATTAGGCTGATTTCTTTATCCAGGTCTCCCGTCGGTTATATGTATTATGAAGTGGTTTTTAATGAAACCGGGGAGGGTCCTGAGGAGTTTGTGGAATATGAGTTGTTCCCGGGTTTTTGCGTCTGTGCCCGGGTACGCAGCGGTGACGGAGTAGTTCACCCTTCCCTCAATTGCTGCTTTTTCTCTCACATCTTCTATTCCCTCCTTCTTTTCGTTCAGTACTCCCTTTTTCTTTTATTTCCTCCATTCCCTCTTTCCTTTCCTCCATCACTCCCTCACTTTTTAACTTCCACTACTCCCTCCCTCCTTCCACTATTCCTTCACTCCGTTACTCCCTAACTCCATTCCTTCATCCTTCTATGCATTCTCTCCCTCCCTCCGTTATACCCTCTCTCCCTCCACTCATCCATCATTCTCTCCATTCCTCCACTCCCTGCCGCCTTTCACTGCTCCCTAATTCTTTCCATTCATCCACTCCCTCCATCCCTCCAAGTATCCCTTCCCTCACTCCTTCCATCCAACTATCTATCCTTCTAGCGAATCCCTCCACTCTCCCGTAACCGCAGCCCATCTTTTCCTTCCTCGTTCTCCATTTTTTCTTTCTCTTCTACCAACTTTCCCTCAAGGTTTTCCTCCATCCCCTATTCTTCTTGCCTCCCTCCCTCCACTAGCTGTCCTTCTCTCCCACTTCTCCTCCTACTTTCCTCTCCCTCCAATTTCCCTCACCCGTTCCCTCAATCTTTCTAACCCTCAGTCAATTACCTACTTTCCTTCCTCTGCCCCTCCATCCCTTCCTCTCCATCCCTCCATCCTGCCCTCCCGTTTTTCCCTTCCTCCATTTTCTCTCACTCTTCCTCATATCTACCTATCTATCCCTTCAGCTATACCCTCACTCCCTTCCTTTGAAAACCATTATTTTATACTCTCTCTCTCTCTCTCTCTCTCTCTCTCTCTTTTCATTAGTACAGATATTACCTCCCTCCATCTTCCACCTGCTCCTCCTCCTCCTCCTCCTTTCTTCCCCCATTCTGCTGTCCATCTCTCCATTTCTGCTCCTCCTCCTCCCTCACTTTTCTCTCTCCCTCCTCCTCATTCTCCACTTCTCTCTTCCTCCATCCCTAACTCCCTTTCTAATTTTTTCATCCTCCCTCCTCTTCTTCCACTTTCTAACTCCCTCCTCCACCTCTTCCTCCTCTTCTCTTCTCTCTCCATACCTTCTACTCTCTTCCTTTCTTCGCTCACGTCGTTTACTTCATTCGCAAATACTGTATCTCCCTTCCTTCTCGCCCAATCACTTTTCTCTCTCTCCCGTTCCTCCCTACCGCTTCTCCCTCTCTCCCGTCTTGCTCTCCTTCTCTGCCTTCCACATTTTCTCCTTCATTTCTTCCTTTCTCCTTTCCTTCTCGCTTCCCCTCCCTCCATCTCTACCCCGACTCCAAATCACGGCTATCATTTTTTTTTCCTCCAATCCATCTCTCTCTCTCTCTCTCTCTCTCTCTCTCTCTCTCTCTCTCTCTCTCTCTCTCGTTAACTGTTACATCCCCATTAACTAGTAGAAATGTTAATTATACAATGAACACACTTTAACCATAATATGATCAGCTGAAAGTTCTGGGGGCGAAGCTGTATAACATTATATTACCTCAGAAAAAAAGCAGTATACCCTAAAAGAAAGCGGAAGTCACCTTCGGCCGCCCGTTTATCTCCCACCTGACGTCATCAGAATGTGCGCACGAAGTGACCTTCTCTCCTTGGACCTTGGCCTGGATGAAGGTGTCATCGAGGCTTCCGTCGTATGTGAGGGCGTCTAGTTGCGATAAGGCTACAACTGTGCCCAGAGATGGCGTCGCTGCCTGTTTCACAATTTGTTTGAATTGATCCCATTTTAGTCTACGGGACGATTTTCGGAGTGACAGTGGCGATTATTTTACCCAGGTTAGGTAATGTGACTGCAATCTTTTCTTTGTCTGAGTCGAACCCTATGTCTAAGAGGAGTTTAACCATATCCAAGTACTCATCAATGTTACATTGGTCCGGGTTGAATTTCGGCAATTGAATGTGATGTTTGGCTGCCATTGTACAAGTTTCCTTTTATCGTTCCTCCGTGCTTTTACTCGGATCCAGAACCACCGCTTGCCACCAGTGTTATGCTGGTGTTTTTAAGGCGACTTCTCGTCCTAAAAACACTAGCGACTGAAGCGGGGTCCTCTTTCTAGACCGGAAGTAAAGCACCAACAAAGGAACAGGACATAAAAACCAGGCAGTACACCTTAACACATCTATTACCTTAATTCTAACCGTTACAATACAACACAGAGTGATATTTGAGATACAGGGGAACAGAGACACAGAGTTAACATTCAGCACCACAAAATATAGTTACACTCAGTGCACACTACAATGCTCATACAGGGATATCTTGAATTATATATGGTATTGTCTATGTGTCACTTTTAGGCAGGATATACACTGAACTGATCACAAAGGGGATAAACAAGATTGGGAGTTTGTAGGGGAAATATTACTATAAATAAGACAGGGTGCGGATAGCGACACTTGACACAGTCACCTGGTCACGGCGACACTCACACTCAAGCGACTTTGATGAATGGTCGTGGAGAAGGAAGACGTGTTTCTGAGCTCTCCTCTAGCTGCAGGGTTGCCTCACCGGCGTTAGCTTTTTCCTTTTACTCGCCACTAGGGCGTTTTTCAATAAAGTTAGGTTAGCTAGACCTCATTTTCCTCCCTGGCCTTAGTAGATATAGTAGGTGTCTATATCTAATTACTGAGATTGCCTTTGCTTACTCACCTCTGGAGTGTACCCCCCACTGATCGCTCTGGGGTGAGTGACACACAGGCGCGTCCTCCCGAGAGTGGTTTGAGAGGGTAATCTCAGACTAGGTGTGTTTTCCCCGGGCAATTTCTCCCTTGGTTGTTTTTCTCTTTCTTCCCACTTCCCCCTCACGGGGGAAGTGGTAACTATGGCGGACGCCACTAAGGTAGTCCTGACCGACCCCCGACTGCTGCACGGACGGACTGCCCCCAGACTGAACGGCCCCAGACACGTACCCGTCTTGACATTAACATACACAACGCCGAGTTTGTCATGATTCATGCGGTTAGTTCCACTCCCCTGTCCAGCCTCAATCCCTTCATCATCAAGAAGGTGATTGATGGGTGTGCAGGAGAGGTGGAACAAGTGAAAAAACTTGCGAGTGGAGACCTTCTCGTAAAAACCAAGAATTCAGCTCAGGTCAAGGATTTGCTTAAACTGAGGAAGTTCCACTGTCACGATGTCCAAAAAACGATCCCGCACGCCATGAATTCCTGCAAGGGTGTTATCACCTGCAGGGATCTTGTGCTTATGGAGGAGGAAGAAATCGTACAGGAACTTGCTTAGCAAGATGTAATAGAGGCCAGATTCATCACAAGATTTTCGGAAGGCATAAGGACGAAGACCGCAACAGTTGTTTTGACTTTTGGAAAGGTATCTCTCCCAACCAATGTGAAAGTTGGATATGAAATAGTAAATGTCAGACCATACATCCCGAACCCCCTTCGTTGTGCAAAGTGTCAACTCTATGGACACCACGAAAAGGCTTGTCGGGCTTCCAACATTGTGTGTGGCAAGTGCGCGACTGTAGGTCACTCTGCTGACAACTGTACATCCGAGACTGAGTGCTGCTTTCACTGCAAGGATGCTCACTCCACTTCCTCAAGGGCTTGTCCCAAGTGGAAGGAGGAGAAAGAGGTCTGCACAGTGAAGGCAACTGAGGGCATTTCCTTTTACGATGCAAGGAAGAAGGTGAAGGAGTTGCATGCAACTCCCAAGCCTAATATCTCCTATGCATCGGCGGTTGTGTCCCGTCCCGTGATGTGCACCGTTGAGACACAGACTGACCTAACATTCGCTCCTCATGCCCCACGCCCTACCTCTCGGTCTAAGCCTCCTGTACGTTCCAACTCTCTGACAGACATCCCTGTTGCCACTTCATACTCTCAGGCTGCCGCTGCTCCTTCGCAGTCAGTGCGGCCAAAACAGAAGCCTGACAAGTCAGATAAAATTAACTTGACCACCCTCACCAAACAGTCACGTCCTCATGTCCTTCCTGCTCCTAGTCCAGCGAGCGAGAGAAAGAATAGCTCTTCCTCGATGGATTCTGGGAGCCTTGTTATTGACGAGAATATGGAGATCTCCACTCGCCTGGTGGCGGGCGGCATAAAAAAAACTAAGAGCACTGGCCACCCTCGTAAATCTTAAACCGTCGCTTTCACTGTATTACAGTGGAATTGTAGAGGTGTCGGGAATAAGTTACCAAATATAGCAATCTTGCTGTCAATACACAGGCCAGACGTTATTTGTTTACAGGAGACGCGCCTGGAGGATCACCCTGATCCTCCACAGTTAAAACACTACCACTCGTATAGAAGATATGAAGGTCACGGAGTCGCCATATACACCCACAAATCACACCCACAAACGGAAGTGATTCTAAATTCTACTCTGGAAGCTGTCGCGTGCAGAGTAAAATTTAATAACACGTATCTGTCTATTTGCTCTCTGTACTGTACTCCACACGGCCCCATTGATAGTGATGCTTTAAATTCACTACTATCCATTTCATGGACCGTGTATCATGGTTTTTCTCAAATATCTTTCAAACTAATCAATTGATCGGTATGATACTTTGACACAGTGTACATGACACCTCCCGCTAATTTTTGGTAATATACGGCATTGCCAAGTGGTGTTAGTGAAGGCGTTTACTCTTGACGTTTAAAGGCAAAGTCGCGTGAGCCCTGCAGGGCTAATCTACACAAACGAACGTCCGCTACCCCCATCTCCTTCCTCTCCCTCCCTCTCTCCCTCCCTCCCTCTGTCTCACTGTTTCACTCTCTCTCTTTCTCTCAGCATTCCCCCCAATACCTGTATGTAACATACAATATGCAATAAAATACCGTTTACCATTATATTATTCAGTAGTAGCAGATAACTGGAAAGTTCTTAATGAAAAGGATATAGCGTGGTCTGACCTAACGACCATAATAGGCTAATGGTTAAGTTTTCCCAACGAGGGTGTCAGGTGCGGGGTTGTCTGTCGGCTGCAGCACTTGTAGTATACCTACTGACTGCATCAGGCTAGTGAAGGACACGGATGCCTCATCGCTGTCATGGCCGCCATGTTACTGTGTCCGCGTCGTTGCAGAAATGCAATTGCACTCCGACTCCTAACCATATACAGAATGGAGAAAGCTGACAATAGATTAAGGATTAATCTCAATAGGTAAGTGAATCTTCAAGTGTATAAATACATAACAACACACTCACACGCAAAAAGCACACACATATTGGTCACTCAATCAATCAATGCATCTATCTCCCTATCAAATTATCTATTACTTTGTCTCTATCTCACCCGTAGTATACAAAACGGTGGCTCACCATTATCCATTCAATAATTGCTACACTCGTTGTAGTAAATAGGTTGTTATCTATTGAAAGTATATATTTATGAAAACACAACAACAGTATTGTGACTATCTATCTATCTATCTATTGCCAGACGCCTCAATCCCGTTTGGGGTGGCCACAAACAAATCGCCTCCAAGTCGCCCTGTCCCCCGCCATTTCACTGCCCTGCTCCCAACTCACACCCCCCTCTCTCATATACCTCTCCACCCCATCCCTCCATCTCATCCTCGGCCTCCCCCTCCCTCTTCCCCCCTCCACCTCGATCACATACACTCTCTTCGTCAGTCTTTCACCCTCCATCCTCTCCACGTGGCCAAACCACCTCAGTGTGTTCCTCATAACGCTTCCTATCACATTCACATCAACACCACAACGCTCCTTTATATCCTCATTCGTCAGCCTGTCTCTCCACGTGACTCCACAGGCTCCTCTTAAATAACTCATTTCCACTGCTCTCACTCTTGACTTGTGTCATTCTTTAATATTTCACGAATGCTTTACAGACTATGTTATTGTTTTTAACTGCATGCTTCTGTATGTATTCTACAATTGTAGTTTTTCCTGCACAGGCCTTATGATCGCGTAGCAGATGTCATGGGAATGACGGTGGGAGCAGTGCGTGCACTTGTACACCGCAACCCGGGTTCTCGCAGTGGTACACGAACACCACCACCTGGGACAGACACTCCCCCTGCAACACCACCAGGCACACCGACACCCACCTCCACACCACGTCTCTTTGACAGTTTTGCCATTGGTGCCATACGCCGCCATGTACATGGTGAATTTGCTAAGAAACATACTTTCACCATTAGCACGTTGACAGACGACTTACGGAAAAAGGACATCATCCCTAGTGAAACCTCAGACACAGCGGTGTGGCGATTACTACACAGCATGGGGTTGCGCTATAAGACCTCACAGAGGAAAATGTACGTACGCAAGGAGTCACTTGATATTGTGTGCTGGCGCATTGGCACTCTCCGATCACTCAGGGAATATCGGAAGGAGGGGAGACGAGTGGTATACGTTGATGAGACATGGTTCACCACGAGGATGCATCCCAGCAAGGAGTGGGTGGACACCTCACAGCCTGCGACCAGTGCCGCCTACAGTCGTCAGGTCCCGCCTGGAGAGGGTGAGCGCTTTGTGGTTGTTGCTGCGGGCACAGCTGACGGTTTTGCTGACGATGCATTCTTGTGCTTCCCAGCAAAAAACAAAAGTGGTGACTATCACGGCGAAATGAACAGTAATCTCTTCCTCCGCTGGCTGACGTCGCAGCTCCTTCCAGCCTTGCCTGAGCCATCAGTGCTGGTGCTTGACAATGCGCCATACCACAACCAGCTGAGTGAGGAAAGTCGCTGCCCTACCACCTCCACCATCAAAGCAGGCATCGTGGAATGGTTGACGTGCCGCCAGATACCATTCCCACCACACGCCACACGCCCTGAGTTGCTGCAGATCTGTAAGCAGAACCGGCCACAACCGCTGTACCAGATTGATGACGTCATCCGTGCATGGGGTCATGAAGTCGTCCGACTGCCACCAGCTCATCCTGAGCTCAACGCCATTGAGCAGGTCTGGGGTTCAATGAAAAAACATGTGCGTTCCTCACTGCAGCGGTTCACTCGGGCAGATCTGCAGGCCAGGATAGAGGAAGCCAAGCTTAGCGCAACAAGGGAGGTGTGGGAAGGTGCAGTGAGACGGTCCAGAGCCTTCGAGGATGAGTACTGGTGCACGGATAACATCCATAAGCGTGTAGATCCCGTAATTATCAACATCGAGAGTGATTCCGAGGATGATTTGTTCCTTGATAGTGACGAAGACTGTGAATAAACTTTCTGTAATATGCTCAGTTGTTTGCATCACTTTTCTACCTATTATGATATTTATTATGAGAGAGAGAGAGAGAGAGAGAGAGAGAGAGAGAGAGAGAGAGAGAGAATTTCATAAATCCATTACGGCCCTATTATGTTGTGTTGATTATATACCGTACCGTACTGGTTTGTAAGTTAAACTGTGTGATTTAATTTTGGATACCTTATCTTACCTGCTCGTAGTAAACACGTCGATATGGGGGGTAAAGGAATTAAGAGATCGTGATAGTAGGCACATTATATTGGGTGAATAAGGTGACGGTCATACGCTCTTTAGTCAACTCCCGTTTATATAACTTCAGGACATACAATAACAATGATTAAATGAACACAGACTCTACAAACAACAACATACTGTATTTATGATACCCGATACTAATCATTATAACATGATAGAGTGGACAGAGGGGGGGGGGGGCCACGGGAAGGCCAGCAGGAATGAGGGTTGAGGGGGAAGTGAGGAGGGGGAGGGGGGAAATGAGGAGGGGGAAGGGAGAGGGGGGAGAGGGAGGGAGGTAGGGTGGGAGAGGAAGGGGATGAGGGGTAGCGAACGTTCGACTGTGTTGATTAGTCTGGCGACTCACGCGACTTTGCCTTTAAACGTCAAGAGTAAACGCCTTCAGTAACACCACTTGGCAATGCCGTATATTACCAAAAATTAGCGGGAGGTGTCATGTACACTGTGTCAAAGTATCATACCGATCAATTGATTAGTTTGAAAGATATTTGAGAAAAACCATGATACACGGTCCATGAAATGGATAGTAGTTGGCCAGAGAGAAGGAAGGAAGCTGTGAGGCACCATATAAGGTTGCCTAACCAGTTAAGTATAAATAATATTGCATTTACAGAACCAGTCACAAATGCACAGCCGTCTGGGCATCGGGAAAGTACTTAATATTCAGGTATCCAAGTTTCAGAACAACCTCTTAGTGGTAGCTGGTGACTATCATCCTCCACTCACTTGATGTAGTGCCGCCTCCTCCTTCTTTTACCATTATCATTCTTTTTCTGTGTCTGTCCCTTTCTCTTCCTATTTCTCCCGCCTCTCCTGTCACCTTTTAAAGCTCTTCTTTCCTAGACCGAATGAATTTTAAAAGTAAAATGAGATTATTGTTTATACTGTGGAAGCATAGATTTCTCTCTTAGAGAGTCTTTGTGTGTGTGTGTGTGTGTGTGTGTGTGTGTGTGTGTGTGTGTGTGTGTGTGTGTGTTTCATCTTTAGTACAAAGTTATGGTTGCATGAAATTCGTTGAGCCTTAGTTAAGAGGCATGAATGAGTCTCCTTGGTTACTAGTCAAATCAACCCTTCAGTCTGACTACACCTGACCACCAACCGAGTTCAGTGACGCCACAGATCGTTGTCAGGTAAAAATCGCCGTATACACCATAAACATACATTATATCCCATGCCTTAGTACACTCGCCCTCAACTCTCTCTCTCTCTCTCTCTCTCTCTCTCTCTCTCTCTCTCTCGCACTGGAGAGTGGAATTAACTAACCCATATGAGCAGCCACAAGCAGCACTAGAATCAGCATCAAAGCTTATTTATGTGCAGTAAAATCGTCCGTAAATCAGGCTGGCGCAATATAAGCATCTGTTAAAGCCAGCCAACGCTTCAACGATACGACCTCCAAAATAGGCAGCGGTCGATCTAAATAGGGAGTAAAGGAATCAATGGCCTATGTATACTAAAATAGTTATAGAGTAGGTATTACGAGATTAGAGTTCATTTAGTTTACTCTCTCTAGACAGACAGACAGACAGATAGATGAATAGATAGATACATAGATAGACAGATGGATAGATGAGTAGACAGATAGACAGATATAGATACTATGTAAAATTCTGGAGTTGCTTATCACCTACTTGGGAGACAAATAATCTGAGCACATTAGCACACCTGGAGGTTAATCAGGAACCGGTCCAACGATCATGCCAGGAGTGAGAGGGAGTGGTGATGGGGGGAGGTGTGAGAGTGATGGAGGGGGAGGGAGTAGGTGTGAGTGACAGACGGGGAGGAGGCACGTATAGGAGTGATGGAGTGAGAGGTGGCAGGTGTGCGAGTGATGGTGGGGGAGAAGGCAGGTGTGGGAGTGATGGAAAGAGAGAAGGAGAAAGAGAGGGAGAAGGTAGGGGGAGAAGGCAAGTGTGAGAGTGACGGAGGAAGAGGAAGCATGTGCGAGTGTAACGGAGGTAAAAATATTAGGATGTTGAGAGAGACAGAGAAGAATTGGAAGTGATGGTTCAGAAAGGGAATTAGGTAGAGGTGTAATGAAAAGCACACATTAATACGTAAATCTTTTCACTGCTATTATGTCTTTTTTATTTAATTAGTTACAGCTACACAATATATTTATTTTAGAAGAATCCTAACAAAGTAACGTGATTAATTACAACCTCTGTTTAACTCCTTCACTACCAGAGATTGATTTAGTAGATTAGGTTAGACCAGGTTAGACTAGGTTAGGTCAGGGCATATACGAAGAAGCTATGAAACTGGCCCAGGGAGTTAGGAGTTTATGGTGAATGAAAGAGATATCAGGCTCAGCTAAGGGTAAGTCAGACCACGTAAGACGGGACTATGATGCCTGGCAGAGAGTGAGACTATGTAAAGAAGAATATGGAATGAATATTAGATTAAGTTAGGCTAAGTCAGGTTAGGTTGAATCACGCTAAGTCAGAACGCGTACAAAAAAGAACTGTGAAACTGACCAGGGCGCGAAACAGATCGAAAAAGAGAGTAAGGAGTGGAGGGATGGATGTTGGGGTGTGAGAATGGGGAGGGAGGGGAGACCGGAGTGCAGATTCTGGCAGGAGAGGGAAGAACAGAAGAGGAGGGAAGGGCAGTTATGTCAGGCAAGATCCGGGTGTGATGGGATACAGGTGCATACGTCTTCCCTATCAGCATCACCAGATTCTGTCTCCCTATCTCTCTGTCTTGATATCTATGCCTCACTATTTTCCTATCTCTGTCTCGTTATCTTCCTACTAAAACAACCAGCTAGCCTCCCTATCTCTCTATCTCCCTAGCAGAACCAACTTCCGTCTCCCTATCTCTCTGTCATTATCTCCCTCCCACTACAATCATCTTCCCTAACTCCATCTCCCTACCGTCACCACCAGCTTTCCTGTCTCCCTATCTCTCTATCTCCTTACCAGCATCACCATCTTCCTTATCTGTCTCCCAACTAGCATCACCAGCATCCCTATCAATCCATCTATTCCCTATCAGCATAACCAGCTTGCCTATCATTCTACCAGCACCATCATGTTCCTTATCTCCCTGTCTCTCTCTCTACCATTCTGACCTTTCCAACACCACTACCACTATTTTTACTTATTTCCAAATCTTCAGCATCCGTCCTACGTTTAAACCAAATAATGCTTAGAGCGTTAGCAATTTTCGTAGCTACAACACTGAGGAAAGTTCACCAACACTTCTTTGCTGGCTGTGACAATCTTAAGTGTTAACTAAACCATATAAGTGTCACATATTGCAAGTGCCAGATATTGTTCTCTAGGCTACAAGTGTCAGATGGTGCTACCGAGGCTAAAGTGCTCTCAGGTCATGTCTTAAAGTGTCAGATATTGAGTTAAGGTGTCATAATATCGCCACACGTGTCAGATATTGCTCTCTAGGCTACAAGTGCCAGACGCTGCTACCCAGGCTACACTTAGTCTCTGGTGGTGTAGGGGTTAAAGTGTCACATATTTCCCCTTGCCAAATATAAACACCGTAAATCTGATAGTGATTCATGGCAGGTGTAACTCAGTGTGGTGTGAATAAGACTTGATGAATGTCTCGCGAGATAAGGCCATCCCAACTACACGAACCTGCCCTACAAGGAATACTAACTATACTGACGGCATGTCCAAAACTTGGGGCTCGTAACATCTCTCCGTTAGCGATTTACCTTGTCTACTACACCCATAATCTATAGGCTACTAACAACACTGATGGCCTGTTCAAACTGAGCTCGTATTCTCGGTGACAGATTTTGTTACGTATTGCACCAAGGAAAATGTGGACAAAGTTGTTGTTGTTGTTGCTGCTGCTGCTGCTGCAATCCCAGGCTGCCTGGCCGAGCAGACCCGTGGGCCACAGGTAAGCCACTGCTTCTGCGGGGACGTCCTACAAGAATAGTACAGCAAATACAACGTCCCCTTGTGGCAGACAGCGCCGGACCAGGGTCCTCCCCACGGTGAAATGCAGGGAAGTATGGGGAGGCTTGGCTCCTGGGTGGACGCTGCAGCTGCTCCATTCAGGGTGCACAAAGCCACTACCAGAGGAAAAGTGGCAAGAAAGGAGAGAGAGCAAAAAGGTGGGTAGGGATATTAAAATGTGTTTAGACAGGTGGGCACAGGTGGTGAGATGGGCAGGGCAGCCAAATGATCATATTAGCGTGGAGGTAAATCAGGTGCATTGGCCAGCTGGGAATCGAAGGAGAAAGGAGAGAGAGTGGAGAGTGTAGGACTAGAACTGCAGGTGTCTGAGAAGGGAATGTGTTTTATTTTTTTACAGATTTACGTAGTGAGTGAGTGAGTTAGCCACTTGTCTATTACTTTATATATTTATCTATTTAATCATTTATTTAATTTATTCATTTATTTATTCGTTTATTTGCGGGTTGTCAAGTAATGTGTAGTGGGACTGACAGGATGATTTAAAGGCGCAGTGAGCTGAGATTGGATTAAATAAAAAATAATTCAATAAAAACAAAAGTATCTGATGAGGAAATTTCAGGACCCTTCAGTTAATGCTCTTGGTGTGGTGTGGTGTGGTGTGGTGTGGTGTGGTGTGGTGTGCTTTGCTGTGCTGTGGTGTGCTGTGCTGTGGTGGAGTGCTGTGGAAGGGCAGAATGGTATGGTGTGGCATGGTAGGGAATGGTATGGCGTGCAGTGGTGCGGCCCCGCTGATGTCGTTATAATGCTGTGGTGAAGTGATGTGGTGTGATGTGGTAGGGTAGAATGGTATGGTGTGGTGTGGTGTGGTATGGTGTGGTATGGTATGGTATAGTGTGCAGTGGTGTGGCTCCGCTGATGTCGCTATAGTGCATTGGAGTGATGCACCTCGGGTCCTAAAATGATTAATGACAGACAGACAGACAGACAGAGTCGTTCCCTGAAGCTACTACACCTAAAAACTGTATATATAAAAGTGGCAGGACTATCAGCTACGTGCCCAGTAATATGGACTACACATCATTCACATACAATTCAGTTTGATCACTATTACATATACACTATCAAATTAGCCATACCCATATCAAAGCAGTTTCTACTAACGGTTTTAAATAGGACGCTAACTGAGATATAATAATAATAATAATAATAGGCTTACTACTCCACTGCGTCTACTTCACACTAAGGACAAAAGTTAGCCTATTGTTCCACCGCCCCTACTCACACTTGGGCCTGTCCGCTGCTTTCCACCCTGACGCATCGTATCAAGGAGAATCATGTATGGGTCCCCTAACTAGTGAACCAGATTCCAACCCTTCCAGCCCACTGAATGTTACTGATTAGCTTAGCAGGACATTACTAGGCCTTGACACAGTTTGAAGACAGTAGGGAATATTTAACCTGGTGATATTTCCGACCTTTGCAAGCTATTTCCCGTAACCTAGTGGCAGAGTTAATGATACGGCTTCTCATTCCTTCCATAGCAGTTTTTCGTGACTAGCATCACATCCTAGTGTTAATCTCTTCTCATAGCTCAGCATTCAGGGTGATGATGGCACTTTTACGCCTAGTTGGAGTGAACAGTGCATTGTGAAGCCGACAGTACAATATAAATCAGAAAACACTATGAGGGCACACGCCTTGACCAACGACAAATAAAATTACTATTTACTCCAGACTCCAGACTCGGATCCACCTCAAAACTGAAACAACTCTTTCTTGCTCCTTTGTCCACCTGTCCGCTAGATCTTTATTAAAATCCGATGCCAACTTTTTGACTGATACGGATGAAAACGGCCTTCCGACACCGTTAGCGAAGGTAATGACACTACAGCTGTAAACATAGAGAAAAAACTGCATCTGTCTTAAAGGAAATCTAGGCAAATGACTAACACAAATGCAAACGTAGATAAGAAATGCTGCACCTGTCTAAAGAAAACTGAGGCACAAGAAAAATGTAGCTGCAAACGAGGTAAGAAATACTGCATCTGTCCTAAGGAAATCGAGGCACAAGAGGAGATAAAAACCATATTACCAGATATATTTACAACCGCGAGCAAAAACCGCACCAAGACTACATAGCAAGATAGCGAGACTGGCCATACGGGGCGATCTGAATACTGTACTACCCTTGATATCATCTGGACCCCTCTGACGGCAGTAAATATGGAGTACCTAAGGAATCAACCACAAGGCCAGCTGAGGGAAAGGAACTGCACCCATTTTGATGATAAGCAAGGTGCGTGGCGTGTAAGAAGACTGCCAGGCCTTTGGGAACGGGCTGTCAAGTCTACTCACAGAGTATATGTATATAGATTACCGGTGTGTGTGTGTGTGTGTGTGTGTGTGTGTGTGTGTGTGTGTGTGTGTGTGTGTGTGTGTGTGTGTGTGTGTGTGCAGAAATCTCAAAATGAATTAATCTTGAAATTTGGCATTTTGTTTTTGTCCAAATTATTTGAAAGGCACGGATTTTCATGGATCTAGGGATAATACTCTGCTTTCTTCCTTTTCTGGCATTAAATTAAAAAAAAAATGATATCGTATGCCACTTAAGATCAAGAAAATTTACGAATATGGACTCAGACTTCATTTCGTACGTGAACATCGGTCAAGGGAAAGTTATGGGGTTGTTTTTATACTACGTTGTCCCTGATACCATCATACTGCGACCACCCTCACTGAATAACTAATGTGATGGTGATGCTGAGGCCATGGCAAGCTACTGGACCCTACATAAAGTTCGTAGTGTGGACACCCTTATTGAAAAATTAATGTGATGGTGGTTCTGGTGTCATGGCAAGCGACTGGGCCCTATAAAGTTATTACTGCGATCACCTTCACTGAATATATAACTAATGTAACGGTGGTACTAGCGCCATGGCAAGCTACTGGACCCTACATAAAGTTAGTAGTGTGGACACCCTTATTGGAAAATTAATGTGATGATGGTACTGGTGCCATGGCAAGCTACTGGGCTCTATAACGTTACTGCTATGGCCACCTTCACTGAATAGCTACTGTGATGTCAGTGCTGCGGCCATGGCAAGCTACTGAATCTTATATAAAGCTATTACTGTGGCCATCCTAGCTGAATAATTAATGCGATGGTGGTACTGGCGTCATAGCAAGCTACTAAGCTCTATACAAAGCGTCTCAAGCATAAAAATAACTGACTAGATGAACCAAAATACATGTGATAACAGAGAAATGATGCCCTGTCACAAGAGAAGAAAGATCTCATGATATTGTGTTATTTGTGTTATTTGTGTACAGTCGGATGAACCAAATATAGATGTTTTTAAAGATGATAATGCTTTCGCTTACGAGAGAGAGAGAGAGAGAGAGAGAGAGAGAGAGAGAGAGAGAGAGAGAGAGAGAGAGAGGTCCATGACTCCGGTTTTGTATGAATGTATTACATGAAAAAAATACATATTATGTTTATATAAAGTATGAAGGAAAATACTGATATGTACTAGAGATAATAAACTGCCAAGGAAAAGGAGATAAGAGTCCTCCAAACCCCAAATACAAACTATCATCACTGAGACAAAAACCATTCCCCCCACAGAAATTACCTGAGCCAGCTTTGCAAGGGACCTGTTCAAACCTCCTTTCTAAACCACTATGACTACCCCTTTTCCTCTAACTTGGCCTAAAATTGCCATCTCTCCGCTTTGAATGCTGAGCTGTAACAGTACACACTAAAATGGGACGCTAGTCAAGAAGAAGTGCTGTGGAAACCTGTAGTGCCACAGTACTGTCCTTTCCCTTCACTTACCTACGTTAAGCTGCAAAAGGACGAAAATCTGGGCCAAGTTAAGGTGAAAAGAGTACAGTTTTCAACATGTGGCCACGATGCTACTCTGTCCTTGTGCGTCAGTGTGGGAAGGGTGGATGGAGAGACATGCAAGCACGCACACACGCATCCTGACATGCATATTAACACACACACACACACACACACACACACACACACACACACACACACACACACACAGGACATGGCTCAGATAGACGCTGCTAGTGAGTCATAGGGCGTGGTCTTGTTAGCTAAGCAGGCCTTGTAACTTTTCCTAAGCTGTTTCTTTGCATATGGGAGATTAATATTCTCTTGGATCGATAGAGAGAGAGAGAGAGAGAGAGAGAGAGAGAGAGAGAGAGAGAGAGAGAGAGAGAGGGGTACTGGGGATAAATATGCATAGTAAAGAGCACCATAAATCCTCCTATAGTGGGTTTACTCGAAGCTGACAAACACCCGCCACCCCTTTCTACCAAGTGCAGTCAGACTTGAAAGCAAACTCGACTAGTAACCAAGGAGACTCATTCCTACCTCACAACTACAACTCAACGACTATCTGTCATCACTTATCCTTAATAGATCTCTTTGCATAGGGCCTTGATATTCTGTGTGCCATTCATGCAGTTTACATCATGTCTGTGGCCCAGAAGGTGAGCCTACACGTGGTGGCGCTGTGCATCCTGGGCGGTGCAGATGTGTCGCACACCCGGGAGCCATACTGTATATCCCCATATTTCCCTACACCTCGCCGTGGGAAGGAACCTGGACCGAACCTGTTGAGGCGCTGTCTAGCACAAGGGGGCAACGAATCCCAATACTTGTAGGACAGCCCCTCAAACGTAGATGCCTGCCTGTGGCCGACGCGTCTGCTCGGCCAGGCAGACCCTAGTTTAGCACCAACATCAGTATCAACAAGAACGACCATAATCATAGGCTACAGTACCAAGAATCTTTTACAATATCTTCATGAACAGACCTCAACAAAGAACAAGTCTCTGTTAGCCCCCTTGGAGTTACCATCAATTCAACAATAATAGTCTGTCTTTAAGTATCTGTAATCTCATGACCACGCCTCATAAGACTTCCTCTGACAACCAAAATTAAATCCTTAAATGCAATTATAGGTTTAATCGAGGTTTTGGTACGTGTGAATGTGTGTGTGTGTGTGTGTGTGTGTGTGTGTGTGTGTGTGTGTGTGTGTGTGAGAGAGAGAGAGAGAGAGAGAGAGAGAGAGACACACACACACACACACACACACACACACACACAAAAGGTATATTTCATGACGTATGCACAACACAAGCACCAACGCGGCGCCACACACACACGTCATAGATTCTGCCTCACACACACACACACACACACACACACACAAGGACAGGATACTCTTCTTAAGTGGGCGAATCGAATGAGAACACGATACTTCAGCTAAAATTGGGTATCAGTAAGTGAAGTTCTTGCCCAGTATGGCTTGTAAAATTGCCCTGCTTTGAGGAACACCAAAACATTGTCAACTTTCCATCTATTGAACTCTTATTTTTTCCATAGAGCCAAATATTCCCGAAAAACGCCAAAACTTTTCCGCTAGGCAAGAAAACAGCACCATTATTTTTTCTCTCCTCAGCTGTTGTGCCGATCATGGCTTGTCGTGGTTTTTTTAAACTGTGGTGAAAGCTGTTTTCCAGTGGTACCAGATACTTGCCAAAACAACGACAAATGCTGCAGTAAAAAAAGGGCCACAAATTTACCCTTGCCCTCTCGGATGTGTTCTACACCTAGTGAGTGGACACTTATTACTTGATCATGCTATCTCAGTATCTCTCCTGTACCACCTTTTATAGCTCCAGCCGGATGAGAAAAGTCGACTTTTTTGCCTTGCAACAGGTTGACGTCATCATCAAGAACGAACACAAGCAACAGCGGACTCTTATCATCAGTATTTCTGGCCAGTACTGGCAAAATCAAAGTGGTTCCGTGCTAGTCTCACCGTTCCCATTATCACCTAAGGACAACACTAGCACAGTACCTTGCTTTAAGCTCACATCATCAGTATACTACAGGAAGGTCAAAATCTCAGAGTGGTATGGTACAGTACGGTACAGCAAAAGTTCGCCGACGCTCCCTACCGATTGTGGCAAAGTGGGGCGTTACATGAACTATTTCTATGTGATAGCAATATGAAGTACACAAGAAAAGAGTATGGGAAGGAAGGATATTCCCTGTCTCTGGGGAGGAAAGAGAAATACGCAAGATACGACGCAATGCTGGCTGAGAAATTCCGATGAACTCTTGGTCATGGCTGTGCAGAATCAAATCATCAGTCATTATCATCATCATACACACGACCAGATTAAAGTGCTATGGCTAAATACCTTGCAACTAGCTATGGGTCGACTTAATACCACATTGCTATAGGTCCACATCATCATCATCATCATCATCACCATCATCATACCTTCATCGACAATTTCAAAGCACACTACCTTGCAATTGGCTGTGGGTCGAGTTGAGACCACTTGTCAATGGGGTCAGCGTTGATTAGCCTGGCCAGAGCCGCCTCCGTCAGTGTCACCAGCCCAGTCTCGGGGTCGGCGCTCCACTGGCCTGCCTGTAGACCCCCGCCACCGCCACCATCTCCCTCAGTCTTACCTCCGTCGCCAAGTCTCATCTCTTCCACCATCATCCTTGGACTTGAACCTCCTCTATTTGGAAGGTTCTCTGCTACCTTCTCAACCAGCTTGAAGGCTTGTACTCTTGTCGTAGCGAAAAAAATTGTGTCTTGTCCTTATATCTGCCGGAATCGTATCATTATCCTTTCAGGTGAACCTCCTGTGTCTTGAAGGTTCTCTGCAACCTTCTCAACCAGCCTAAAGATGCTTCGTTGTAAAGAAATATACTAATGGAGTTTTAGTTACTTCTGCCGGAATGGTATCACACAATCGTCCTAAGCACTGATGCCGTCCCTCATTATCACGGAGCTAACAGGATCATCGACACTCAGAAAATGTTAGGTAAATTCACTGTTCTATTCCAGAAAAATACACTGCATGTAAACCATAAGGCTTTGAGCTGGGACCTCTGCAGGAGGGAAGGGGACTGGGTGAGACTTCTTCAGGGGGTGAAGGAGGTTTTGAGACTTCTGGAGGAGGAGTAGGCCACTGAATGAGACTTGTAGGTGCTCAAGGAAGCTTTTGAGACTTTTGCAGGAGGGGAAAAATACTGCTGTAGGTGCTCAAGGAGGCTTTTGAGACTTGTGAACGAGGGGAAGGAGGCTTCGAGGTGAGACTTCTGCAGGAGAGTAAGGAACCGAACCACTAACACAGCCGCGACACTCTGTCCCTGGAGGGAGTGACAGGGGCGTCCGTCCTCTCTTAGCTCACTCGCGGTCCACACTGACTCCATTCACCACTGCGCTCCCTCGGCCCTCTCTCTAGACTTGGAGAATTGACGGCTAGGATGCTGGGTCGACATACATTTATAATCATTCTTTTGCCTTATCAACGTTCTCTGTCTCAACCAGAGTTTAGGACTGCTTACTTAATCCTTTGTCTTCACTTATATAACCACCAAACGTTTCACAATAAGGCAAGTTAATATTAAAAAGGAAAAACATAAAACTAACACATAAAGGTGGGTTTAGCTGAGCTTGAGAATAAATTGGTTTTGGGATAAATAATTACACTGAGAAAGAGTGTCTGAGAAAGAGGTGGATCTGATTAGTATGGTAATAATGAGACAGCTTTGGGGTAGTCTATGGATAATTAAGATAGAAGATAAATAATAACTAAGAGAATAAATAGGAACTTCGATAATTATATGGTAAATGGGGGGTTTGTCTTAATATGGAAATAAATAAACAGGTTTGTGGGTTGGAGAAACAGAGGGCAGGACACACCAAACAAAACCTTGCTAGTTTTATCACGGGGTTCATCTCATCACTAAATAGCCTTAAACATGTCTCCCTAGCCTTTGTGTGTGTGTGTGTGTGTGTGTGTGTGTGTGTGTGTGTGTGTGTGTGTGTAGACAGGTAGGTAGGTAGGTAGGAAGACAGGCAGGCACGCAGGGACACACAGGTAAGTGGGTAGGTAATTAGGTAGGCAGACAGGCAGGCACACAGGCAGGTAAGCAGGTAGGCAAGTTAGTCCATCCTAAACCTAAACTGAATCGTTTAAATGTAATCTCTTCGAAAGGACTAAGAATTATGACCAAGGCGCCTGATACACTGTTGGTAACGAGTACTGTGCCATCTCAAGTCAGTCACGAGGCTATAAAAATATCACCCAATTCTCCTCTCAGCAACATACAGGGGAAGAGGCTTGATAACTGGGCACTGGTCGAGGGAGCTAGTGATTTGAGGTGCCAGTCATCGGTGTTGGTTAGTGATGTTACGGGAGCTAGTTTGGTGATGAAGCAGAACTGCCTCAAGAACACGAACACGATAACGAACACACACACACACACACACACACACACACACACACACAGTATAACCTCAGATGTGTCCTTTCCATATGCCTACAGACTTATGCCTCACCCTTTATAATGAGGAGGACCATAAGTCGAAGAGGCTGTGTATTTCAAGTGTACAATTTTCCTGCTTGGAATGATTATAACCACTGATGCTACCGGCTCTAAGTACAGGCTTGCGAGGATCCTAAGTGATTTGCCTGATAAGGGAAATTACAATGAGGAAAAGAATTAATGAAGGTAGGAGTGTGGAGGATATAAATGGGGGAAAGAATAAATGAAAGTAGGGAAAAGGAAAATATAAAAATAAAAATATAAACTGAGATGACATGAGAGAAAAGTGATACCATGCCTTTTGCTGATAGGAAATTCCAGCACCTTATTACATGGACTGAGGTAGCGAAAGGGAACTGGTCAAAGTTTTCCATTTTCTACTTACAAAATGCTGCGGTAAAGGACGCACGCACGCACACACTCACTCACCCACTCTCTCTCTCTCAAAAGAAAAAAAAAAAAAGATGCACAATTAACTTATATGTCATGCCAGAACACAAAATGTATTGTATCACCGAAAACTCAAGAACGGTAGATTTTACAGCCAATAAACTGGAAGGGAAGTCTCAAAGAAATCGTTTTATTGCCCAGACGAAACACCTACAGCTTTTGATTGTGCCTTGAGGACCCGAGACCAATTTAAGAGACCGAGGTGGACCAGAATACTAAGAAAGTGTATCGCCTTTAATATGAGAGACTTTGGAGACGAGAGAAGTAGGAGAGGGCTTGAGATGAGAGGATTACTATTTCAATACGAGAGGCCTTTGGATAGGAGTGAAGCAAGACAAGGAAACTTCAGGTCAGAAAATTATCTATTTCAATACGAGAAACTGTGGAGGGGAGTGAAGTTAGAGAGGAAGGGTTGAGGTGAGAAAAGGGGGCGTGAGTTGCAGAGAAGGTCGCCATATGGAGGAGGAAAGGGTGACATGGAGGTGATTCATTTGTGGTCACCCCTGACGGGATTAAGGCATCTGGTGACAGACAGGTAGACAGTTAGATTGATTGTCTGACTGACTGAATGATTGATAAGTGAAGTTTGTATGGAAGACGTAAATTTGGACCAGCTTAAAGTGAGTGTACAGTAGAAATGGATGGTCGAAGTAGGTATACAGGACAAAAATCTACCAAGTGAAGGTGAAGGTAATACAGAAATGGGTGGCAGATGTATGTATGAAGGACGAGAAAATGGACCAGGAGATATATGTATGAAGGACGAAAATAATGGGCCAGGTTATTGTGAAAGACCTATAATTATCACAGTATAAAAAACAAGGAATCAATAAGCTTCAAGTACTGAGATACAAGTCCTTCAAGTCTAGAGAGAAGCCATAAACCACACACAGAGGCCAATTAAGGAAACTCGCCAATGAACGAGCAAGATGATGACCATAACCATTTTCGTAATAACTTTCCTTGTATATCTTGCACGTAGGTAGGTTTGTACAACTTTAAGATGTGGAAACTGATTAGCTTGCGTGTAGATGTGTGTAGGGGGGGGTGCGCGCGCAAGGAAAGGGGGGGAGGTCATGTAATCTACTGGTGTTTGCACTTTGCTCATAAAAACACACTACAGAACTAATATGTGATGTTACAGCAGACCAACGTACATATCACTACTATTTAACCATCAATATACTTTCAGCTGGAGATCCACGGTCGCTCAGTGAAAGCGTTTTTGTCTCGTGATCTGTTTTTAGGGTAACTCAAACCAAGGCGGCCATTTAACACTACACCGACGCTTCCATCTGGTAAGCAGTGGTGCCCTAACCCCTCCCACTTCAATGCCCTCGCCTCTAGCTCACACCCCAACTGTGTATTTCTCCTAACGCTTTCTGTCACATCCATATCCACACCACAACGCTCCTTCACTTCCTCATTTGTCAGTGCGAGACTGGTGTGCATTAGTATGCTGTGGATAACCAGACAGCGCGGCACCGCGGAGCTGGGCGGCACACGTCAACACTACCACCTACCATTGGGGTAACTAAGGCGGTAACCGTTGGTATGGCGGCGAGATGTGAAAGTAGAGGTAGACGGCTTGGCGCCAATGAGCTAAGCGAAGCAGATATACACCCCACCACACCAAGAGCGACACTGAGGGTCGCTGACTGGGCATAGGGGTTTTAAATGGGTAGAGGCAGACAGGTAGACGCCGCATTGGGGGCGGGGCTTGCAATAAAGAAAATTCCCACATAATGTAGGGGACCCTTATGTAACTTCGACGAATCTTTATACCGTCCATTGTCGTTTCGTTTTTATTTTCTCTCTCTCTCTCTCTCTTGTTCTTACGTTGCCTCATGTTAAAAGGTACCTTTATTTCTTAATGGCGGTGGTCTAATATAAATTTCCATGTGGCTCTATATGTGGACACTCAGTGCATTGTGTTTTCCATACCTTCCACCTAATCTATAGTTTATCACATCTTTCCTGGCTTATTTCCCAGCGATATCTATACTGCATTCGGATTCTACACTAAGTTATTTCCTGCTTAATCAGTTGCTTTGTACTGTGATCGTATCGTATCTTTTATAAAAGCTCCAATAAGCTTGCATGCGTCGGTCTTAGTCACATGATGGCTCTCCACGCTGCTTGATCTCTGGCAGCCTCCCTATTCAGTCCCTTATCCCTGAGGTCACACTCTATGACCTCGTCTCAGGTCTTTTTCGGTCTGCCTCTCGCAACCCTACCCCCGACGTTCACACTTCTTACTGTAGATCCATAATATCTGAATGTTTCTTGTCTGCTTCTTACCATTTGTAGAGGTTCCCTGTACTGTGTGTGTGTGTGTGTGTGTGTGTGTGTGTGTGTGTGTGTGTGTGTGTGTGCGCGAAGTGAAAACACGAGTAATGGGGACAAGGATGGCGTTGGTAATGAATGGTGATGGATGGAATATCTCAAATTTGTTGTATGCTGATGATGCATGGTGTGGCATGAAAATGAAAAGTCAAGAGTGAGAGCAGTGGAGATGGGACTGCTGAGGAATGTATGTGGAGTACAGAGAGTGGATAGGATACGAAATAACGATTCGCGGAAGATGTGGAGTGAGGAAGTCGGTGGACACCAGAATCGAAGAGAGTGTACTGAGATGGTATGGTCATGTGGAGAGAATGGATAACAATAGAGTGGTGGAAAAGGTATATCTGAGCTAATTTGAAGGAGGGAGGAGGAGAGGTAGGCCAAGGAGAAGGTGGAGAGATATGGTGGATGAGTGTGCTGGGATGAGAGGTATGGAAGTCGGTGAGCCTGGCTGGATGAATGTTGTGAGAAGTGCATAACCAGGAATTTGGCACCCCATTTTAACGTGACAGCGTTCTAATTGACTGTATCAGATAGGTATATGAGAAGCTACAGAACGTGGTGAAAGTTTTTTGGGTTTATCTGATGGAGCCAGGATTCCGGGGGCTTGACTAATGAGTGAATGGAAGCGTGGTCCATTGAACTGGGCAAACTTAGGTTGTCTGGACGTTGCTACTTCTCACCCTGCCGTAGGGTGGTAAAGGAGGTCTGGATGATGATGATGATGATGATGATGATGATAATGATGATGATGATTATTATTATCATTATTATTATGTGGAAATTGTGAGGCGTGAACGGACTGAACTTTCTGGTGAGTCTTTTGAGTGTGTGGAAGAGTTTTGTTATCTAGTTTGGTGATGAAGCAGAACTGCCTCAAGAACACGAACACGATAACGAACACACACACACACACACACACACACACACACACACACACACACACACACACACACACAGGATAACCTCAGATGTGTCCTTTCCATATGCCTACAGACTTATGCCTCACCCTTTACAATGAGGAGGACCATAAGTCGAAGAGGCTGTGTATTTCAAGTGTACAATTTTCCTGCTTGGAATGATTATAACCACTGATGCTACCGGCTCTAAGTACAGGCTTGCGAGGATCCTAAGTGATTTGCCTGATAAGGGAAATTACAATGAGGAAAAGAATTAATGAAGGTAGGAGTGTGGAGGATATAAATGGGGGAAAGAATAAATGAAAGTAGGGAAAAGGAAAATATAAAAATAAAAATATAAACTGAGATGACATGAGAGAAAAGTGATACCATGCCTTTTGCTGATAGGAAATTCCAGCACCTTATTACATGGACTGAGGTAGCGAAAGGGAACTGGTCAAAGTTTTCCATTTTCTACTTACAAAATGCTGCGGTAAAGGACGCACGCACGCACACACTCACTCACCCACTCTCTCTCTCTCAAAAGAAAAAAAAAAAGATGCACAATTAACTTATATGTCATGCCAGAACACAAAATGTATTGTATCACCGAAAACTCAAGAACGGTAGATTTTACAGCCAATAAACTGGAAGGGAAGTCTCAAAGAAATCGTTTTATTGCCCAGACGAAACACCTACAGCTTTTGATTGTGCCTTGAGGACCCGAGACCAATTTAAGAGACCGAGGTGGACCAGAATACTAAGAAAGTGTATCGCCTTTAATATGAGAGACTTTGGAGACGAGAGAAGTAGGAGAGGGCTTGAGATGAGAGGATTACTATTTCAATACGAGAGGCCTTTGGATAGGAGTGAAGCAAGACAAGGAAACTTCAGGTCAGAAAATTATCTATTTCAATACGAGAAACTGTGGAGGGGAGTGAAGTTAGAGAGGAAGGGTTGAGGTGAGAAAAGGGGGCGTGAGTTGCAGAGAAGGTCGCCATATGGAGGAGGAAAGGGTGACATGGAGGTGATTCATTTGTGGTCACCCCTGACGGGATTAAGGCATCTGGTGACAGACAGGTAGACAGTTAGATTGATTGTCTGACTGACTGAATGATTGATAAGTGAAGTTTGTATGGAAGACGTAAATTTGGACCAGCTTAAAGTGAGTGTACAGTAGAAATGGATGGTCGAAGTAGGTATACAGGACAAAAATCTACCAAGTGAAGGTGAAGGTAATACAGAAATGGGTGGCAGATGTATGTATGAAGGACGAGAAAATGGACCAGGAGATATATGTATGAAGGACGAAAATAATGGGCCAGGTTATTGTGAAAGACCTATAATTATCACAGTATAAAAAACAAGGAATCAATAAGCTTCAAGTACTGAGATACAAGTCCTTCAAGTCTAGAGAGAAGCCATAAACCACACACAGAGGCCAATTAAGGAAACTCGCCAATGAACGAGCAAGATGATGACCATAACCATTTTCGTAATAACTTTCCTTGTATATCTTGCACGTAGGTAGGTTTGTACAACTTTAAGATGTGGAAACTGATTAGCTTGCGTGTAGATGTGTGTTGCGCGCGCAAGGAAAGGGGGGGAGGTCATGTAATCTACTGGTGTTTGCACTTTGCTCATAAAAACACACTACAGAACTAATATGTGATGTTACAGCAGACCAACGTACATATCACTACTATTTAACCATCAATATACTTTCAGCTGGAGATCCACGGTCGCTCAGTGAAAGCGTTTTTGTCTCGTGATCTGTTTTTAGGGTAACTCAAACCAAGGCGGCCATTTAAAGAGAATCCTGATATTAAGTATTGTCATGTGGAGTCAAAATTCTCTGCCAGCCTTGCGTCCTACTTTCCGTATTTCTCACTCTTGTCAAATGAGAGTATCGTTCCTTCTGATACCTTTCTCTTGTGTGTTTCATATTGCTATCACAAGAAACTAGTTCATGTGGCACCCTTCCATTGCCTCAACTGGCAGATAGGTGTTGGAGGCTTTTTGCTCACGGACATACTTGCATATGTGATCACCCTGTCGGTTCATATTGCAGACTGACGGGATGAATCATTATAACACATTTACGTATCACTCTCACTACAGACACCCATCACCATTTGTGCTTCTGTGTTGCGTGCCTAACCTTGTAAGACTTAAGGCTTCCCAATGTGAGAGACATTAACCTGGTCCATATACTGTAACTGAGCAAAAACAACATTCAATTAGACTTGCGTAATACTAGAGCTGTCCCGAACTGCGGAGGGTTAATATTGGATCTGGCGTCATTCTCACTACAGAAACCCATCACCATTTGTGCTTCACCAGTATGTTGCGTGCGGAGGCTTGTATGACTAGAGGCTTTACTATGTGTGAGGCATTTAGCCGGCCCATAAAACCCAGCAAAAACAATATTCGATTACCTTCCGTCAAAGGACTCGTAACACTGAGGCGGGAATCGGTCATATACTGATGCAAATCGTCCCGAGTGTGAAGTATGGGATAAAAATTGGATGGGGAAATACTCGTTTCATTTAGCTGGATTCTGGGTAAGCTTTCATAAGGAAGATAAACAGTAAAATTATGGTGTATTCGCTGCTGTATATAGAGAAAGACCAAAAGCAGAGTACAGAATCCCACTTGCAACATTCTGCCCCAAGACTTCTTCAGGAACAACACCAGTAGACAGTGCTTCACTATTTAAATTGACCTAAGCCTGAATGGTGACCAGAACACAAGTACACAATCCTGCACTACCAGTCAGGCTTGGGTCTGTTTAAGGAGTGGAGTGTTGTCCAGTAATGATGTTCCTGAAGAAGCTTTGTGGGCGAAACGTTGACATAAACTGGTTCCTGTACTCTGCTTTTGGCCTTCCTTCGAGTATTAATATTGTTGCTGTCTTTGCTGCTTCCTGGACTTTGATGAATGGTCGTGGAGAAGGAAGACGTGTTTCTGAGCTCTCCTCTAGCTGCAGGGTTGCCTCACCGGCGTTAGCTTTTTCTTTTTTCGCCACTAGGGCGTTTTTCAATAAAGTTAGGTTAGCTAGACCTCATTTTCCTCCCTGGCCTTAGTAGATATAGTAGGTGTCTATATCTAATTTCTGAGATTGCCTTTGCTTACTCACCTCTGGAGTGTACCCCCACTGATCGCTCTGGGGTGTGAGTCACACACAGGCGCGTCCTCCCGACAGTGGGTTGAGAGGGTAATCTCAGCCTAGGTGGGTCTTCCCCAGGTACTTTGCCCTTTGGTCGTTTTTCTCTCTTCCCACTTCCCCTTCACGGGGGAAGTGGTAGCTATGACGGACGCCCCTACTGCCTTCCCCCCCTTCAGGGGGGGAGGTAGTCCTGACGACATCCCTACCGTGACTAACCGGCCCCAGACTGACGGACGCCAGACTCGTTCCCCGCTTGACATACCTGTAAATAACGCGACCTTCGTAACGCTTCATGCACTAGGTTCCACTCCCCTGTCCAGACTCAATCCCTTCATTGTCAAGAAGGTGATTGACCACTGTGCGGGAGAGGTGGAACAAGTAAAAAAACTTGGAAATGGGGACCTCCTAGTAAAGACATTCAACTCAGCTCAGGTTAAAGACTTGCTAAAGCAGCTCAAGTTTCACTGCCATGATATCGAAGCCAAGATCCCAACATCCATGAATTCCTGCAAGGGTGTTATCACTTGCAGGGATCTCATGGTGATGAGTGAGGAAGAGATCATACAGGAACTTGCTCAGCAGGATGTAATTGATGCCAGATTCATCACTCGTTATCAGGAAGGCGTAAGGATGAAGACAGCCACTGTTGTCCTCACTTTTGGCAAAGTTTTTCTACCTACAAATGTCAAAGTAGGATATGAAATTGTAAATGTAAGACTGTACATCCCGAATCCCCTTCGTTGTTCAAAATGTCAGCTCTATGGACATCATGAAAAGGCTTGTCGGGCTTCCAACATCGTGTGTGGCAAGTGTGCGGCTGTAGGTCACTCTGCTGACAACTGTACATCCGAGACTGAGTGCTGCTTTCACTGCCAGGATGCTCACTCCACTTCCTCGAGGGTTTGTCCCAAGTGGAAGGAGGAGAAAGAGGTCTGCACTGAGAAAGCGACTTGTCTTGTCGGTTCCCCTCGTGTTTCGCAGCGTGTGGCTGTTTCCACCTGGCTGTGTTTTAGGATTGGTTCTAGTGGCTGGAATTGGTTGTAGCCCATCAGTATGACTTTGCGTGTTGCGAGGTCGGGGTTTAATTCCTTTATGATTGCAGGGTAGCCTGCTACTGTTTTGCAATACTTCAGGGTCTCGTACGTGTCTTGGTCGTGTGGTGTTAAGATCATACTGTAGTCTCGTCTCGTTGTGGTGTGGAATTTTAGGTTGGGGTGTTCCTCTTCCAGTTGCATGACTAGGTCCATTGTTGTGGCGAAGGCCTCCTGCTTTGGTATCAAGAAGGGTGGTAGGTTTGTAGTGGGGCGTGGGGCAGTCTTTACAGAGACAGCTGGAGTTCTTCTGGGTTGGATGTTTGGAGGTCGTGCTGCAGGGGGGTTGTCGTTTCCCGATTTAAGGGGGGCTGGCAGAGTTAGTGAGTCATTGCTGCTGTCATTGCTTCGTTTCTGGTTTTTGTTGTTCTTTTTCTTGTTTGTGACGACGGTGAAGTTTTCGTCTTCATCTGGTGCTGTATTGGAGTTGTCTGCCTCTTGCTCATCTATTTGTGCTGTGCAGTCTTGGGCCGTGTCGTTGGTGTCACTGGGTGAAGTGGAGATTGCTTCTGTAAGATCAGATTCTGGCGGTGGTGGAGTGGTGTCCATTTCACTTGAATTTTCGGTGGGTGGAGTCAGCGGGTTTTTCTTCTGCGAGTTGTCCTGTTGCACAGGTACTTGCTTTTTGCTCCTGGTGTATGTTCCTTGGGGCTGGGGTCTCTTGGTCTTTTGTTTAGGCCAGCTAGTTTCGTCATGTTGCCTGTGGTTGTTGTGCCTGTCTTCAATTGTATTGGTTTTGGCTTCGTTGTCTTGGTTTTGGGGATGGTTCCTCCTCCTCCTCCTTGTCCTTGGGGAGGGGTTCTGGGTTGGTTGGTCGTTTTCTTCATAGTGATAGGGAGAGAGAAAGGGAGTGCCCAGGCCTACCTATATCAGCGACCCTAGGCGCCGGGTTTTTACCTCCCCCGTCCTCTAAAGGACGTCGTGGGGAGGGACCCTTGCACCTACGCTGATTGCCCCCTGAGGGGAACCTAACCCTAACAGCGTTTTGCCTTCCTGCAACCCCCTGGCTCCCCAGCCAACCTAGTGGCCCCCTTGTGGCGGCCCTAAACGGCCTTCCCGCGGGGTTCGGTTCGCCAGTGATGGGGTTGCAGGAAATCCTACGGCGATGTGGGCAAAGGATTGCAAAGGACGGGGAGATAGAGTGTGGTGTATTGGATGTGTGTGTGTGTATGTGTGTGGGGGGAGACGGTGGGGGGGGAACGTTACAGAAAGGAGAGCGTTTGGAAGGCGGGAAAACCCGCCTGACTGTGATATACAGCTGTCAGTTGCCCAACAGTGTATAGTCACAGTCGTGTGGTGCTGCTGGTGGCAGGAAGTGAGGAATCGAGTTGACGAAAGTGAAACGTGGGATGTAAACTCCGTAGAGTTAAAGAGCTGGAGATGCTGCTCCTTCCAGCTGCTCGAACGAGAATGGGTGGTAGGAGTGGTTAGCCTGCCTATAGGGTTGGCTGGTCACACCTACGAGAGTGAATTAGTAGTGGTGAGGAACTTACCGTGTACTATTTCAGTGATTCTAGGTTCCGATTTTATTTTCGCTCGGAATATATGTATTACACCAGATCCGTTGAGCATAGAGATCGATGGGGAGAAGGTAGAATTACAGTCGGGAGAGGAGAATCTTCGCATAGATGGTGCTTCCTCCTTGCCTGTAGTCGAAACCGGCTTATCAGATGACCAGGAGCATATCTCTGGGCGTTGTATGACGAGTGAGACAGTCGTGATTGATCCGTTCACAAGTGGAATGATCTCGTTAGAGACTGAAATTTCAGGATGGTCCTTTGGGTTATTCTCTCCTAATCCTGGTAGTACTTTCGCTGCTATGCTGTGGCCAGGGATTGTACAGATGGTCCCGGGCGAGGCGGGAGGAAAGTCCAGGGTTTATGTTGCCTACACTAACGCCACCCCTGACCGGGTCAGTATATCTGGCAGGTACAGGGTGGGGACAATAGAACCGTTTGAGGAGATAATGTGGGACGAGGATCAGGAGGATGAGCAAGGGCAAATAACTGGTGTGACACAGGGAGAAGAGAGATTAACTAAGCTCTTTCTAAAAGTAGATGAGTTATGTCCACCGGAGACTAAGGAGAATGATGCTCTCAAACGTCTAGTGCGAAAGCATCCTGAAGTGTTTGCCTTGCCTGATGAACCACTGAATATTACACCTTATTTCCTCCATCACATCTGTGCAACAGGACCGGTTGTAAACCGTCGTCCTTATAAGGTACCGGTTAAGTATCACGAAACTCTTAGGCAACAGCTAAATGAACTAAGGGAGCAAAATATAATACGTCCTTCTAGATCACCATATTGTTCACCCTTGGTCCCGGTGGCCAAGAAGGATGGTGGACTAAGAGTTCGTCTCGATTTTCGCCATTTGAAAAAGCAGATTACATCAGACCCCTTCCCATTGCCAAACATTGCACAAATTCTTTCCCAGTTAGGAGAAAATACTGTATTCAGTAGCTTGGATTTGAGGCAAGGATACCATCAGATCCCTCTGGATGAGGCGTCACGACCGCTGACCGCATTTTCCTCACCAGACGGTCATTGGGAATATAATAGTCTACCGTTTGGTTTAAAAGCTGCCCCTGCTGCGTTCCAAAGGATCGTTAACGAAGTCCTGATAGGACTGACAGGGCGTATCAGTCATACTTACCTGGATGACATAATTGTCTCTGGTGAGGATTTTGATTCACATGTACAGAACCTAGATGAGGTCCTTGCCAGACTTAAGGAAGCTCAACTTACTCTTAAGTTAGAGAAGTGCAGTTTTTTCAAAGATGAAGTGTCTTACCTCGGACACATAATTTCTGCAGAAGGCTTGCGGCCCCAACCGGATAAAGTCCGAGCCATAAGGGAAATTGCTGTTCCTAAGACACTGAAGGAACTCCAATCTTTCTTAGGGTTAGTTAATTATTACCGTAGATTCATAAGTGACTATGCTAAGATTGCTCTGCCTCTCACAAAATTGACTCGTGGAAAGAAGGAAGTGAAAAACAGTAAACAAAAAATCGAGTGGAACGATGAGGCTGATCAAGCTTTTAGAAGTCTGAAAAGTAAGCTTACTGACGACATCGTACTCAAGTTTCCCTCCTTTGATAAACCATTCTATCTGACAACTGACGCGAGTGGTACTGCGATAGGTGGGGTATTACAACAGGAAGATGAGGATGGACACCTTAGACCGTTGACATATTTTAGTAGAGCATTAAATAAAGCTGAGCTTAATTATGCCACTATCGAGCAAGAAGCCTTAAGTATTGTGTACGGATTGCGGATAAATCGGCCTCTTGTCTTGGGATACAAAGTGATTGTGCAGACGGATCACCGACCCCTCACGTGGCTCTTTAATGTGAAGGAGCCTTCTGGCAGAATAGCTAGATGGCAGATACAGGTTGCCGAATACGACTTAGAGGTATCCTACCTGCCAGGACACCAGAACCGAGTGGCTGACGCCTTGTCACGTCTTCGCAGAGAGCAAGACGAAGATATAGAACTTATAGCTGTTACGAGGGGCGTGACCGATACAGACACTGTTAGCTGGAATCTTGACGAACTGCGGAAGCAGCAAGATGCGCATCCGGTTTGGGGATCATTGAAGCGGTATCTTCGCGGCATTGCGGAAATATTGAAATTGAAGCACGTCACTACGACTCCGTATCACCCTTCTGCGAATGGATTAGTAGAAAGAGTGAACGGAACTGTCATTCAAATCTTACGTACGATGATCGACAGTAATGCAAACCATCGGCATCGAATGATACATTTGGCATGCATGGCTTATAATTCAGGGTATAATAGGTCGATCAGGGACTCGCCCTATTTCCTGTTGTACCTGAGAGACCCACAAGTACCCTATGAAACGATACATGAGACTCAACCTCATTACAATGTAGATGATGCGAAACATATGCTAGCAGCCATGGCCACTAAAGTATTTCAAAGATGTCAATTGTACTTGGACCGGGCTAGTACCGAGAATGAGAATTACAGGGCTAAAAAGGCTGTAGTAAAACCGATCAAGGCAGGAGACAGAGTGTACGTACGCACGATTCCTAAACGGGGAGTTGCTAAGAAGTTACAGCCTCTCTATGCAGGACCATACAGAGTCACGGAGCGTGTTAGTGATGTTGTAATTAAAGTACGACGTGTGAAGGATGGAGCTGTCTCCACCCTTCATGTTGATCGTGTGCGAGTAATCCCCGAATCTTGCCTCACCACTAAGGATAATAAGAATGTACGTAGGGCATACCCAGTATATGAAACAGATGATGATGATGATGATGGTGATGGCGAGGACGGCTCAGATGATTTTACAGCCATTCCGGTATCTAGCCGCGGTGCGACACAATCATCCAACACGCCAGTAAATCAAAGCTCTATGGGTGCTACCAACCCAGTTCAGCAGAGTGGGAATGAAAGTGATAATGAAAGTAGAAGCGAAAATGAGAGCGAGGATGGAGGCGAGATAGAAAACGGAGCGAGCAGTCACGAGGCGAGTGGAGAAGGGGAGTCCCCGAGTAAAGTGGTCGGCCCGGCGCCAGATCGTTTCTCCCCGGCTAGCAGCCTCAGCCCTGCGTCGGCCCCTAGATACAGCCTAAGATCACGCACAACAGTAGACGATTTACCTCTAGTTATGGATAGGCCAATAGAACACACTGACAGGAAGACAAGTAAAGAATAAGTTACTAGTCATGCTATTTTATTTTTGTTCCAGATTATGCTGCTTGCAGTCGTAGTATCAGGAAAGACTAGGCACATTGACCCCCACGTTGAGAAACCTGCTCCAACAGGCCTCATCTATTCTCCAGTCTCCAAACTTATATCAACTGGAAATCATTATGTTGTCCCTGTCTTGTTAATACAGGATGAGTTATACCGACCACTTACTGAGGCACAGGATCTGGTTGACTCTGTCCAGTGGAATATAGATCACATGGACAACTCATCCACCCTTGTGTCGTCATTAAGAGAGACTTTGAAATCATTTCAACATGAGTTTAGAATTAGATTTGATGACTTAAAGAACTCTGTTAATTATTTGTTGTCGGATAAACCACTGTCACGTCGATCGGAAGAGTAACCTCACTTTGTCGGCCAATTACTCGAAAACTATTAGACTTATCGATTTCCTGTTACAACCATCATCAATACCACTAAATTCTACGTAAGATCAATACCAGAATGTAAGCCTTTGGTAGCGTTTTGGGGGGTAAAAGGCGAGAGAAATGTTTTTGTTCCTAGGCGCAATTGATCTTGTTGGCAATATTGCTAATGCTTTATTTGGGACTGCTACCCAGAATCAGGTGGACGAAATTCACACTAGATTGGGTCAAATTGAACAGATGTCCGAGAATGAGCGTCGAGTGTTAAATGTTCACTCCCAAATACTAAATACGACCATAAGAGACATGTCACATATGCATGCTGCAATTACTAAATTGCAGCGGGCAGCTAATATTTCACATGCTGTAATTCGGCTCTTCTCCATAAAAACTCTAGCGTTAGAAGGCGAAGCTCGCATATTTGAGGCTTTTCTTAATCTCCAGTTAGCTTTGTCGGATATCATTGCCGATCATGTGAGGATTAAGTTAGGCCTACAGAATATGATGCAAGCTCGTCTGAGTGTGGACATCGTGCCAAATACCTTATTGCTGGAACTTTTAAATAATATTTCTTTAATGAGACCAGGACTGCTTTTCCCTGCTCGACCCGAATACCTTGCGTTATATAGGGATCTCGTTAAGGTAGTGCCTCGCAAGACTCCCTCTTCAGTGTGCTTCTACTTACTATGGTCCGGTTCAGGGTGACCCGGCAGATACTTTTGATGTCTTCCGGATCACTTCCTTGCCTTATAAAGTCCCTGACACAGATGTCTATGTACAGACTGTCCCCTCTGCCAAATTCATTGCACATATGCTGACAAGATCTTCTCAGAGGAATGCACTCGAGATCTCCTGGCCAATGACTATGAACCTGTCCTTCCCCCACAACTGCGCTCACGTAAATCCGTCATCCTAAGAAACGTAGACAACATCATCTACGACAACAATGAGGATGACATCATACAAGAAATAACCTGCAACAACACCTTCATTCGGGAGGGAGACGTGGAGAACATCTACAAGTTTCCACGCTCTCACAACATCAAAGTAACATTCAAACAGATTGCGCAGGCAAAGAAAGCAACTGAGGCAGGACTTAAACTGTTCTACCTCAACATTCCTCACTACCAAATTGAACAAGAACAATTTATCCCGATCTTGACCTGCTACAAGTGCTATGCAGTCGATGGACACTCGGTAAAGGACTGCCCCAAACCTCGAGAGTACAAAGTAGGCTATGCTCCCTCTGTGCCAGCACAGAGCACAAGTACACACAGTGCACCTCAAGCACAAAAAAATGTGTTAACTGTGATGGTGAACATGGAGCAACTGCCATGTCCTGCCCTATAAGGAAAAAAGCGGTGCAGGAGAAGAGAAAGTCTATTGCCCAGTTGCCTGAACAGCAAGCTGGACAATCAAGAACTTACAGTACAGCCGCTGCAACAACAATCAATAGCAACAGCACTACCACTAACTCACCCCTACCAAGCCTCACAGTCCCGCCCAGTACTATTCTGTACTGCATGTATGAAGCACATATGCTTAATGCAACATACCCTGGGACTTATGCTACTCACCTAAATAAACTGTTCCAAGACAATGGAATTCCACCTGTCAAGGCCCCAAGCAACCCACCCTCTAAAGCTATCCTAAACAAAACCAATGCAGTTACCACCACACCCCCTACTGCCTCCCCTCTACTCCCCGCCTTCCAGACTGAGTCTTCAACCCTCACCACGCCCTCAGAATCAGCAATCACCGACAATGAACTGATGGGGAATCCCCCATCGCCACCCAATCGCACCCCCACCCAGGTAACAGCTGAATCAATCAGTGATGAAAACCCGACCCCACCATCGCCCTCTAAGGCAGAAAACGCCACTTCTAACGCTACTCTACCGTCACAGAACACAGAGTATATAACCGATGCCTCCACTTCAGAGGAAGACGAAGAGACCGACGAAGAAGAAGTCGGTGCCAGTGAACTAGGAGGAGTAATAATCTACAGCCTCGAATCCCTCCAGGAAAATAAAACAAAACTAGATAGGCAACAAAGAGCAGCGCTAACAATCGCATCACATGTAAAAATCGAATACGGCAATGATAACCTTTCAACAAAGTACGTGTACAGTCTGTTCATCCAGAAAAGGGTTGATATCGACTCGTGCCAGTTCAAGGTTGCGAAACCCGGCTTCTTCAACAAATGCCATAGTGTATTCCTCCGCACTGACAGACTTAGAAAAAACCCTACTCGTACTGTTAACAAATAAATGGAAACGATTAGAGTAATTCAACATAACGTCCTCCACTGGCAGACAAACAAACGAACTCTAACGACGATCTACCAAACTATAGCACCTGACGTCGTTCTCATCAACAGCCACGGAGTTGAAGACAGTGACAGTATAAAAATCTATGGCTACACTGTCCACAAACGTAACACCAGTGGTGAGAACGGCGATGGCTCAGCTATAGCCATCAGACACGGACTGACATACAGACTAGACGATGACTACATTACAGACATGCTCTCAATCACGCTGCAAACCACGACAGGACCACTTAAACTAGCAACGACGTACATTCCCCCACGACGACCTTTCCTACCCTTCCCCGACTTTCACAAACTACTCTATGACAACGACCCTGTATACATACTGGGCGACCTAAATGCCAAACATCCAGCCTTGGGAGACAATTATGACAATACAGTAGGACGAAACCTAATGACATTCATTAACGCAGGCACAGCACTGCATACTGGCCCCAACTTCCAAACCTTAATCCGCCATAATAGTGCCACATCACCTGATATCATCATCACCAACAACCGTGCCCATCATCACACCTTCTCTCAACCCGGCCCTCTAACTTCATCAGATCACATACCCATCGTATTCACCATCTCCACCTCACCTATACATATCCCTGCCACACCCAGACTCAACTACAGACAAGCTGACTGGGACCTTTTCAGAAGGACCTCTGACGCGTCCCTCCCTGACGTCCCCTCCCTTGACAATCAGACTCTGGAACACATAGACACTGCACTTGAGCAGTGGCTTAAAGCAGTGGATAGTGGCATTAAAACTGCTATCCCTACAACAACATTTAAAATTATTAGAGCACAAAGACCTTCCCCAGAACTGCATGTACTCCAGACTCACTATACAAGACTGCACAACCTTGCTGAACGACAGGGACTGACATACGACCAATACCAAGAATATCGACAGCTTCAAAGAGACATACAGACACTGTGCAGACAGCTCTGCAATGACCAATGGAACCTTAAAATCACCCAGCTGACAGAGAAATATCCTGACCCAACCAAGTTCTGGCGAGAAGTACGTCTTCTCAAAGGAACAGACAAACGACCCACCCCTTATCTGATTGACCGCCAAGGACGTAAAATACATGATACCCAAGGACAACTGACTCTTTTTACCAACCTATGGCGTGACATTTTTCAAATATCTGACGACGAAAATGACGATTTTGACGAGGACAACGAACGAATGGTCCTTCACTTCCTCAATGACAACAGAGACAGAATCCTCCCCCATGACACAGCAGACTTCTCCAGACTAACGAACAACCTTCTCACTAGACGAATCACAGTAGACGAACTTAAGACAGTAGTCACAAAAACGAAGAACACGGCCCCAGGACTGACAGGCATTAACAAACAAGTTATCATGGAATGCTCACACTCCATGATAGAAAGACTCATCGACATTTTCAACGCCTCCCTGTCCGCGGGATACTTCCCTGACAAACTTAAAGAAGCCGTAATAGTAATGATACCTAAGCCAGGAAAGACTGACACGACACCCGAGAACTATAGACCAATCTCACTGCTCGAAGTACCAAGAAAACTGCTTGAAAGGATCATCAACAGAAGACTCCGACTTTACCTAGAGACAAACAGACTTCATAACCCCAGACAGTACGGCTTCAGACCACAAAAAGACACAAACAAAGCCATAGCCCTGACTTACGAGACTATCGCCCAGACCCTGTCGAGACGGGAACAGTGCTGTCTCGTCCTCAGAGACGTAAGCAAGGCCTTTGACAAGGTCTGGCATGAAGGACTCAAATACAAACTATTACAACTAGAACTCCCTACCATCCTCGAGAAGTTTTTATGCGACTTTGTGACTGACCGCACCGCGAGAATTAGACACAAGGACCAGTTAGGCGACGTTATACAGCTCGACAGTGGGGTGGCACAAGGGAGCGTCCTCTGCCCCACCCGATACATTCTTTACCCTAGAGACCCCACCCCCCACCTCCAGACTGCCTAGACATAATGTATGCTGACGATGTGACTCAAATAGTGACTTACCAAGGACGGTCCAAACTCATGATGGCCAGCAAAGTAGCCAGAGAAATCACCAGAATCAGTGATTATGAGAAACGATGGAAGATCAGGACTAACCAACAGAAATTTAAAATAATTCCATTAGCACAAAAATACATGGAAGAAATCATTGTGGATGGTGAGCTACTAAACACAAGCAATGAGGGAAGCCTGTTAGGCCTCACAATAACTCAGGCCGGGATCACAAAACATGTAAGGGAACGAATATGCAAGGGGAAGGCAGCACTGTCCACCCTCTACCGTTTTAAAACGCTAAATAGAAAAATAAAAAGCCACCTCGTTAAAGCCTACATTCTCCCTTTGCTAGAATACCCTCCTGTGCCACTGGACACTATATCAAACACCCAAAAACTAAAACTACAAAGAGTATTAAACAAAGCTCTGAGATTTGTCGAAAACGACCATCACCCCTTCAACTATATCACAGAACAATTACACAGCATGCACAAAATAGCTGCACTAAACATCCGGATGCACAAGAGGGCAGGAAAAATCTGGCAAGAACTAGAAGAGACCAGAGACCCAAATTACGAGGACATCACCAACAAAGAATACGGGAGGATGCATAATTGGTTCCCCAGCTCCCTCTTAAACAGAAATAGACCGCCACCAAACCCAATTTATACGTCCCTCTAACGACAACCCCTCTCATTATATATAATAACTAATAATACAAACGGCAGCAACGAAGCGAAAGACCACGTTACCCTATATCCCATACACCTGCCGACCTTGAACTGACCGCACCAGACCACCACTACTGTCAGGAGACAGTTGCACTGCACACTCATTCCCTGCCCACTCCTGAGTGAATGCACTCCGTCGTCCGTTGTGCTAGCTCCTGAAACCAAAATGTAAGGAGCTGTCACATCTGATGGCGGGGTCGTGAACGTGGAGTGCCTAGAAATAGACATTGCCCATGCACAGCCTATGCCTCGTGCACCCTGCTGAGTGCCATGGGGAGGAAAGATAATTTCTATCCTTCCCCCCCCATTTTCTCTAATACTAAAACTCCTCCTTTCCATGACTATAGAGCCTGTGAAATAGAGAGCAGCAACCCACCAAGACAGCAGAACCCACCAATGCCACAGAGACAGGCACCACCCTTAGTAGCGCCGGGGGTACAAACTATGGCTCTTCACCTTCATCGATATATCTACCCTTGTCTGCACATACACAGAGTGACCGCTGTATAGGACCAACAGGAACACAGCATACACAAAAAATAAAAACTAAGCCACAGCAATGGGGACGGCCCCCAATCTTTATACCTCCGACTGTCTTTCATATTTCCCCACTTAAACTCTTCCAATCTCTCTCCCTCTTCTTTCCCCCCACTTTTCTATGACGAAGTGAAGTGAAGTGCGGCCACTCGCAGCCCACCTCTCGCCGAGGCAACACCTCCACCGCTATTCCCGGCGGGACCAGCTCTCCACAGCAGCCGTTTCAGCTGAAGGACGGGTCTGTCCTCTCCACCTACGGGAGTGCCCTGGTCAGCCCACCAGGAGGTTGAGGCTCGTCCGCCCTTTCCATGGCCGACCACCCTCCCTCCGCCACTACCTTGACCGGGGTTGTGCCCTTGTGTCCACCTGGACTGGGCCTTCCCTCTACGCTTCCACCTGCTGCTGTGGAGAGCTGGAGCGAGTGAATGGGGGTTGAGGGCAGAGTTCGGAACGCTTCTATCAGAGCTTCGGCGCCCTCACCATCGGCGCCGTTTAGTCTACCATGCTCTCGTCCCTCTCTGCCCTCTGTAAACATTGAGCAGCCGGCCGCCAACCACCGCCGAGTCGTTTGGGGATCCACCTGAGCATGCCGGCGCCCCTTCCATCGGCGCCGTGCAGTCTACCGCTCTCTCCCCCTCGCCTCGTCGATCATCGGGCTGTTGCCTCACCACCATCGCCTCGTTCCCTTCCTCTGCCGCCCTTGCCCTGTCTGCCAGTCTGCCGTCCGCGCTTTGCCCCTTCATTGGAGCTGTTTTCTGCATTTTCCTGACGGGCTCTCATGTTTGCCCGTTCCCCACCACGTTGTGGGGAGAATATTTCAACAACAACAACAACGTCTGTGCGGCGACTGGACACAGTCCAACAACTCCCACTATCATACACACAGACTCGGCTTCGGCCATTCACACCCTTCGCCAAAACGCTCACAAAGACAACATTCACCTAATATACAACATTCTCACCACCACCCAAGCTATCCGCAATGCTGGGGGATCCGTTACCATAAATTGGATCCCTAGTCACGTAGGCATTGCAGGCAACGAAAAGGCAGATCGAATAGCAAAACAAACCCTAGAAAACCCCAGCATTGATTTTGTAATCTCCACGAGCCTGCGCCAAGTCAAGCATGCCATTAAGACCAGGGCAGCCAGATTAAATAAAGAAGACCACCGCCTATATGTTGAACTGGGTTCCCCCTCGGCTAGATGGTACTCACTTGCCACACGCTACAAACCACCGCCAATCACAACTAGATCCAACCTTACGATGCTCAATCGTCTGCGCCGCCTTCGCCTGGGCTATAAATGCTACGATGAAATGGTTCCAGATGACGAAACCCCCGAACCTGCATGTGAACACTGCCAGGAGGCTCCACTTTATCCCCTCCTGCACTATCTTCTCAGATGCCCAGCCACATCCCTCATCAGGAAACGACCTCTTCCTAACCCAGTCACTCCCAGAACTCACGAAGCAGCCAGATCCATAAACTCTTTACGTAATGCTGCAGCCTACGTCGTAGCCACGGCCCCACTCTCAGCACTGACTGAGGTGGTGCGCTCTGCACCTCCTCCCACCTAACGTGCATATCCACTGATATGCAGGGTATGTATGTGTGTGTGTGTCTGTGCGAGTGTGCGTGCGAGCATGTGTGCATATGCATATATATATACATGTGTGTATATATGTGCATATAGTTTTTAAAGTCAAGAGACTGCTCCTGCAGTCTTCATCACTTACTTGTCTCTGCTTAAATCACTGACTGGGCTAACATATGGCCCGGCCCCTTCCACTTCAACGAAGGGGAAATCTTCAACAAACAAACAAACATGTGCGGCGGTGCCCATGTCGATGTCATGTCATGTCATTCTGCCTCAAGCTCTCGCACCGTGCACATCTCCCAGAAGAGGCCTCCGATCTTTCACTAGCCAGTGGCTGACACCTCACTGCGCTCTGATTGGATGGCGCCGGATCTGCTTCCTGATTGGAGGGGACGCGATCCAGCAGAATACGACAGTTTTCCAACTGTCTCACAGGCAAATTAAATAGGAAAGCAGTACTGCAGTGTCTCCAGCTGCGATGAGGCCTATCTCTCTTCTCAGCTGCATCGCAAAGACAGCGGAACGCCTCGTTCTCTCTCGTCTTGCTTGGAAATTAGGCCCGCTGCACTCGCGGCTCTTTGCCTACCTCCCTGGCAGAAGCGCCGTACAGTGTCTCGCCATGGCATCAATATAAGTTACGCTGACGATATTTCCCAAATTATTAACTATCCTGGGCCATCTAGAAGGATCATGAACTCAAGAACTCAAAGCGAAGTCGAGAAAATTAACGAATATGAATCAAAATGGAAAATACAAACTAACATAAATAAATTCTCCGTCATCCAACTTGCCAACACCAAAAAAGAACCTTTAATAATTAACGAAGAAATAACAGACTTCAAAGAAGAGGGTAAAATACTTGGGTTTAAACTTAACTCTAGAGGCTATCCTCCCAGTGTACAGGATAGAAAACAAAAAGCTACTGGAGCATTATCCCGCTTACTCAGATTCAAGGACATGCCTATAAAAGTCAAATCCCACCTTGTCAAAGCACTGATCCTCCCCATACTAGATTACCCACCCATTCCCACACACACCTTCAGCTATACCCAACTTAAAAAACTACAAGTCTTACAAAACAAAGCCCTCAGATTTGCAACTAATCAGCAGTACCCTTACACACTTAACACGGAACAAATTCACGCCATAACTAAAACCAAACCGTTAAACATAAGATTACATAACCAAGCGAAAAAAATCTGGAGTAAAATCGAGGAAATAAACCCTGAAACATACAACGCATTAACTTACAATATCAACGATGAAAATCGCTCCTTCCACAAATGGTTCCCTAGTAGTCTAAAAACCATATTAAACAACCAAGACCCTATACCAATTTACTAAACTCAACCCAAACGATAAGTGTCGCACTAACGAATACAAAAACCCAACCTATTTTCTACATAACCCAATTACGACATAAACCCAAACAACTCAACCAAACCCTCAAAAGCTAGCTTGCTAGCGCAATTCACACATACAAAACATATGAACACGCACCCACGCACACGCCCACATCCACGCGCACATGCGTACGCGCACGCACGCGCACACAAGCATACACAGCCATAACCACTACATATACTTACCAAACTAACACAATATACAAAACAAAGCACTTACCTAACTCAACAAACAAAATTAAAGCAGTTATCTAACAAATACTATAAACAAAACAAAGCATGGTGGCCAGCCCACCAACTGTCTACTCCCTCTTCCTTCCTCTTTCTTACTATCCCTTCCCCTATTCTCTCTTCTTTCCCCACCTTCCTTAAAAAAAAAAAAAAAAAAAAAAAAAAAAGTGTCTCGCCTCTTTTCTTGGCGAGCTGAAACATGGCCGAGGCTTGGCAGTCTTCCTTGATGTGGAGAAGGCGTTTGAGTTAGCTGTCCCTGAGGCAGTACTCTCGGCACTTGTAGCCAAGGGCGTTCGTGGCAGGACTCTCTCCTGGCTACGTAACTACTTTGATGGACGCTCCGCCAGTGTACGCTTTCAGGGGCAGCTCTCTCCTGACCACCCCCACATCAACGGGACACCACAGGGAGGTGTGCTCAGTCCCCTCTTGTTTAACCTGCTCATTGAACAGCTGCTCTCGACCGACTTCGGAAGAGGTGTCACCCTCCTCTGCTATGCAGATGATCTCGTGCTTGTCTTCTCTCGTAGGAATTGTTACGATCGTGCCCCAGCTGCTCTAACCCGCCTCCATGACCGATGCTGTGAACTAGGCCTTAAGATCAACTCTGACAAAACAAAATGCATGCCCTTCGGGATGCGAGCCCCAGAATATCCACTCTCACTCGGAGGGCAACAGCTCGGCCTGGTTCTCAGACATCGGTACTTGGGGGTGTGGTTTGACAGCCGCCTGACATTCTCTATGCACGTTAAATACCTGCGAGAGAGAGCCGCCCCTCGAATCTCTGCCTTGAAGGCCCTCTCCCACAGGAATCTCGGTGCCTCTCCACGTACCCTGAGAGCATTCTACATACACGCGATACGGTCACTTGTTGACTATTGTGCGGTGTGCCTTGTGGGACTTTCTGGGGATCAGGCCCGCTCTCTTGAAGTCCTGCAAAACACTGCACTTCGTGTGATGTTGGGTGCTCCGGTGTGGACACGCACCGAGAATCTAAGGTTGGAGAGTGGACTTCCCTCTCTCAAACACCGAATCTGGAGTCGTTCGGCAGCAGCTGTTGCACAGCTCTGCAGATGCAGGCCTCAATTGCCTGTCTCTGCTATGCTACAACATACCCTAAACAGGCCCCTGAATCAACATCGTTCAAGGAGGGACTGGGCACACTCTGCTGTGACCGTCCTGCACAACCTCGGTTTAATTGACGCCCTGCAGGGAGGATCTGACCTCCCCCACCCTGACTACTCACCTCCACCACCATGGCTGCCTCCTGCGATTCGAAGTCTCGCCCCCTCTAGCACCTTCCCGAGAGCCTCTTTGCCCCCAGTGTTACGGCAAGAAGCGCTCAGAGGGATGGCACCTCTTCGTGTCCCAGGAGCAGTTGAATATTACACTGACGGGTCAGTCACCGCTGATGGGTCGGCGGGTGCTGCATTTTACTGTGAGGGCCGTGCCGAGACATGGAGGCTCCCTACAGGAGCCTCTGTGCACGAGACAGAGCTTGTTGCAATCCTTGGCGCTCTCAGAGACGCCAGCCAACATCATCACAGGAGAGTAATTATACATACAGACTCGCTCTCGTCTCTGCACAGTCTTCGTGCACGACGATTCACAGACAATGTAGCCTTGCTGACCTCCATTCTTGCTGTGGCTGACACCATTGCACGCCACGGCACTGACATTCTTTTGCATTGGATACCCAGCCATGTGGGTATCCAAGGTAATGAGCTTGCAGATGCTGCGGCTCGCAGCGCCACTGCTCGGCCCAATGTAAACTTCCACCTGCAGCCCAATCTCGCGAGAATAAAAAGAAAAGCCTATAACTCCATCACAAGGCTCACTCGTGAGGATCATGAAGACCAGGTCGCTGCTGGCTCACGCTCAGCCTCGTGGTTTGCACGAGCAACTCAATATGAGCCGCTCACTGCCCCCTCTCACACCCCCAATGCTCTCATAGTAAGACTCAGACGCCTCCGCTTAGGTTACCCTTGTTACTCTCAAATATCAGGACTAGATCCTGACCCGTGCCCTCACTGCCACCAGCAAGATGACTGGCCTCTGCTCCACTATCTCACAGACTGCCCTGCCACTGCCTCCTTACGACTTACTCTACGTGACCGTCTCGTCAGACGAATAGCTCGCCATGACACCGCAGCTGAAATTGTTGCACTATCCCCTATCCCTTCCCTACTCTCTATTGTCTCTTCTTACCCTCCGCCACGCTATTAAAAAAAAAAAAAAAAAAAAAAAAATATAGCACCTCTAGTTTACTTTCATCTTCCTCGCCTGTGTCCATCTGTCGCCATACAGAGGACACACGACTTATATAAAACATGAAAACATCTGCGGGCTCTACACCCTGAGCCCGGGTCCATCCTAATACTAGGTGGACAAATCTAAACAACAACAACAACTGCAGTGTCAAATCCAACCCTCCCCTTACCAATTCACGCCGATGTTGAACATCCAAGCCCGTGGATCATTCCTCACCCCTGTTCTCTAGCTGAGACAGACTCAGAATTCCCAAGATAGACTTTGGTCCTTTTAAGCTCGCCCAGTATTCTCTTCCCGGCAGCCGCAGCGGTAAGATGTCTCCCGCTCGCTCCCGCTCTGCATAGACTCGGCGCTCATAGTGAAACGTGGATAGCGCAAGCTAAGCCTTTCACTGCTGCTTTTCCCAGCACCTTACCGATTACGACTTTCCCATCATTCTGCAAGTCTGTCAGCCCGCTCACCTTGGCTGAAAATCTTTTTACTACGTAAGACTACCTTTATTTCTTAGATTTTACTTTGGTCCTGTTAGGCTCGCCCAGTAGAGGCTCTGGTGCGGTACGAAGCCGAACCCCGAGGCCAGTGGCACGAGGGGACCCCGTTCTGGGGTGGTTATAGGAAGCACTGGAATGGGTATTTTCTTTAATAGGGTTAGGGATCAGGGGTACTCCTTTGACCTTGCAAGTGGTCACTCCCTTTAGAGGGTGGGTGGAGTTGAGGTTACAAGCCCCAGATCACAGGTAGATTGGACCAACTAGGCGGCCTGTTTGTGGCCGCTCAGGATTATTCCCCATGTTGAAAAATGGGTAAACTTAAAATCAAACACAGTAATCCCCAAGAAAATCAAGTTAAACTGAAATTGCTTGAAATAGTTGCTCCTCACAACATAAAAATAACAGGACTCCATGATTCAAAAGAATTCATCATCGCAACTACAGCCACAGAAGATGACACTAATAAGCTCCTGTCTCATCCTCTGAAAACATCTTTACAGGACAATGGCTTCACCCCAATCCTCCCTCCCGACCTAAAAGCTAAAAGGAGCATTATATGCACCAAAGTAGATGACATCATCTACTGCCACAGTGAAGAGGAGATTGAACATGAAGTCATTAAAGAAAACTCTTGGGCCAAAATCACCAAAATAACCAAATTTGGCAACAGAAACACTATGAAAATAGAATTTGATGATATCAAGATGGCAGAAAAAGCAATAGAAGGGCTGAAATTGTTCCATCTGTGCATCAGCAAAAATCAGATCCAGGCTGAGAAATTTATACATATCATAATGTGTATGAAGTGCTATGAAATGGACACACATAACATCAACGAATGTCCTAAACCCAAAGATTTTAAAATCTGTTCTGAATGCTCCAGTCTTGATCACACTTGGAAAAAATGCAACTCCAACTTCAACTGCGAAGGAGACCACCGCAGTATGGCTATGAAATGCCCTAAAAGAAAAGAAATATTAAAGAAAGCAATAACATACTGAATCCAGATTTAGCACTCAGCCAACTAAGAATCACCTGTGAAAAACTAGAAACCTTCCAACATCTTATTCGGCCAGCTAACACCGAAGAAGAAAGACTTCTTCGCCTAGGGGATCAGCACACAAAGGCTTCCCAACCCTCTCAGTCCAGACCCCAAAGACATAGACAATGAAAATCATTCAACATAACGTCCTTAATTGGCATGGTCGAAGTCTAGGTCTTAGCAATACCTACCGTAATTTAGATCCAGATATCATTCTTATAAATAGGCACGGCACTACCTCACCAAATTCACTCCGTATCCCTGGGTATAAAACACATAGCAAAAACTTTCTCAATCGCCCTATGGACGGCACAGCCATTGCACTGAAAAACAATTTACAATACAAAATCATAGACAGTTTTATCTCAGATCTGATTGCCGTAGAGTTACAAATGCACACTGGAAAAATCATTATTGCTACAGCATACCTCCCCCCTAGCCGCCCTTACCTCCCAACCCCCGATTTTATTAACTTATTCAGAAGAACCATCCCTGTATACCTCATTGGTGATCTTAACGCTAAGCACCGCCTCCTGGGCAACAGAAACTCAAACGTCGTAGGAAGACAACTTCCAAGACTCATCCAAGACACCACAGTAAGACACATTGGTCCCAACTTTCCTACATTCCTCTCACACAACTCTACCTCCACCCCAGACATAGCTCTTTGCAACCTAACAGCTTATCACAACACCCATTTCTCTCCCGGCCCTCTCACCACTAGTGATCACATCCCCATAATCGCCACTATCTCCACTGCCCCAATAACCGTCCCCATTCCACCTCGACCTAACGGCCAACTGGAATGACTTTAAACAAGATATAACCACAACATTTACTAACTTTCATATCCCCGGTGATGGAACACTAGAGGAAATCGATCAATCTCTTGAAAGATGGTACTCCAACATAAATATTGCAATCAACAACAACATCCCTACAACAACACATAGAACAATCACTACTCCTAAACACAACAGAGACACACAGATCCTCATCAATCAATACAATGCATTAAGAACTCACTCCCAAACACATGGTTGGACACGAGATCCATTTAGACTATACAAACTACTTCAAACTCAACTACACACATCCCTTCTAACAGAACACAACACACACTGGGCAAACACTATTGCAAACACCGCCAATCGAAGTGGAGGAGCCTCTTCCACCTTCACCACCGCCTGCCGCCATCGCTCTCTCTTCTTCTCCCCCTCCACCTAAGGAGAAGAGGAAGAAACAAAAGAAGAAAGGGGGAAAGACCAAGAGCGACCCCTCCTCCGTTGCTCGCCGGATCGAGGCCCTCCTTCCACCACTCTCAGGGACTCGTGATCTCGATGCCCGCACGGATGCGGACCTAGAAGAGCTACTCTTCTGCCTCAGAAGTGGCGGATTCAAGCGAATTCCTTGAAATGCACAGTAACATATTTCCGTATTAAATCAGCCAACCCCCGCCCACTTTTTCTAAATTCGCGTGATCCCGATCGCGTTCCCATTCCTATTAGGAATACTTGCACCGTACTTGGTCTTACATACGACAAAAACTTCAAATTTCATCATCATATACGAGGCAAGGCAGGCGTGGCTGGCAGTGCACTAACACAAATATACCGGTTCCGTAGTGCAGCATCTGCAACTAAATTCCATCTGTATAAAGCACTGATCAGACCACTGCTCACGTATTCACCGTTAAGTCCATCTCTTTCGGCCAAAAGCAACATTCTAAATTTACAGAGTTCAAAATAAAGCCATACGTTGGGCACTGAGCATACGGTGGGATGATTTTGTCACCAACATACACTCTCATGAACGCGCCAACATTCCACCCATCAACACTTACCTTCACCACCTACAACAAAAACAAATCACCAAACTCACCGACGTTCACACTGACTTCATCGACTTTTTCACCCGGATCACACCCCCCACACGACCTCCAGCCAACCTCTTCCACCCTGACGCAAGACCTGCACCAACCCCATTGTTCACTTAAGCACCAATAGTTTATTTAATGCCCATTTTATTAATCAACTACTTAGTTCACCCCCTGCAATCACTTAAGACTCAAAACCACCCCTACACCCATTATTAAGATCACGGCAGCCACGTAATAACCCGCCATCCTCACATCCAGCACCCCTGCCTCAGACCCTAACCCCCCCATACTGCCCTTCCTCCACCCCTCCTCTTTCCTTATCCCCCTATCCAAGCCCCCCAGGGCTACAACACCTTACCCCAACACCCGTATCCTATTATCCTACCCAGGCTCCTGGAGCCGGAAAATCAGATGAACCTGAGAGGCAGCCAATAAGCTAATGCTTGGCAGAGAAAGCCGTAGCTATTCACTCCTCCCGTCCTTAATTAACAACACAGTGCACGTGCGAGACCCCCCCCCCTTCCCAACACCAAACACACGCACGTTGGGTTAAGCCCCGACACTCTTTCTCTTAGTCTAAATTCTTCCTCTCCTACTTTAAAAAAAACAAAAAAAACAAAAAAAACACGCACCTTACACAATGCAACCAGGAACCTGATCTCTCAGTAAGGCCGGGAGATAAAACTAAGGCCTAGTTCCTGCCACGTGTCGTCGTCCTGGTTGCATTACACTCATCACACATATACACAATCATTCTTTACCTTCCTTCCTTTCCCCCCCTTTTCTATACGTCATTGTATTGTATTGTCACGGATCCGATCAACGACGACGATACACTGCCTCTCGTCTACCAGACTCTGTATCAGAAGATCCGTGAGGCATACATCTCCAACTCCTTCTCTCCATCTGAGGAAGCCGCCATCCGTGAGGGCATCGGGTTTGATCCACCACGTGCTGCCCTGGTCAACTATACAGTATAGCCACCAGACTGCTCTCTTAACTGCTGAGCCACGCCTGATCCTGTCCTGCCTTGCTGCTTCGGCTTGCAGTTATTGTCACCGCTATGCTCTCTTTTGAGAGCTTTGTTTTTGCCATTCCTCTGACGGGCTCTCTGTTTGCCCGTGTCCTCACCTTATTGTGAGGCAAATATCACACACACACACACACACAAAAGCTGCCCTCGTCAACTATATCGCCACCAGACTGCTCTCGTAACTGCTGAGCCACGCCTGATCTTGTCCTGCCTTGCTGCTTCGTCTTGCAGTTTTTGTCACCGCTATGCTCTCGTTTGAGAGCTACTTTATGCCACTTCTCTGACGGGCTCTATGTTTGCCCGTGTCCTCACCATGTTGTGAGGCAAATATCACAACAACAACCGCCAATCTTTATAATGATCCCTCCACATTTTGGCGTCAAATAAAAATCCTCTCAGGAACTTCAACCCCCGACCCTCATTACGTATTAGATCATCTGGGAAACAGACAACACTCAGCCTCTGAAAAAGAAAGAACACATAGGCGACACTGGGAGTCCATCTTTCAAGAGATCGAAGAAGAACAGAACAACAATAGACACGACAATACGATAAAAGAATTCCTTACCAACAACGTAGATAGATTAACACCGTACCACTCAGCTCACCCCGATAGATTAGACTCAAACACAATATTTACCACTCCTATCACGACAGACGAAATTACCTCTATCATCAAGAACTTAAAAAAGACTTGTCCGGGAGAAAGTGGATATAATAAAACTATACTATCCAATCTCCCCAATATAGCCATTGAAAATTTAAAAAAACATATTTCATGCAACCATCTCTGCAGGATATTTCCCCGACAAATTTAAAGAAGCCATCATAAAATTAATCCCAAAAAAGAACAAGAACCCACATCTCGTAGAGAATTACAGACCCATCTCTCTTTTAGAAGTCCCTGGAAAGGTACTAGAGAGAATTATTAATAAAAGGCTCAGATTACACCTTGAATCTGAGAATCTATATAATCAGAATCAATACGGTTTTCGACTACTAAGGGGCACCACTCAAGCAATTGCAATAGCATCAGAACATATAGCAATAAGTAAATCTAACAAAGGACAATGCCACATCATCCTTAGAGATGTAACAAAAGCCTTTGACGAGGTGTGGCATTTAGGACTGAAATATAAATTACTTAATCTCAACCTCCCAACTATAACTGAAAAAATTCTCTGTGATTTTCTTGAAGACAGGAAGGCTAAAATCAAAATAAATAATTGTACAGGTGCTAGCTTTGCTCTGGAAAGCGGGGTTCCTCAAGGGAGCGTACTCTCACCAACTCTCTACTCTATATTCACCAGTGACTCCCCACAAGCAACTCATGGAATCAACATAAGCTACGCTGACGATATCTCCCAAATTATTAACTATCCTGGACCATCTAGAAGGATCATGAACTCAAGAACTGAAAGCGAAGTCGAGAAAATTAACGAATATGAATCAAAATGGAAAATACAAACTAACATAAATAAATTTTCCGTCATTCAACTTGCCAACACCAAAAAAGAACCTTTAATAATTAATGAAGAAATAACTGACTTCAAAGAAGAGGGAAAAATACTTGGTTTTAAACTTAACTCAAGAGGCTATCTTCCCAGTGTACAGGATAGAAAACAAAAAGCCACTGGAGCATTATCCCGCTTACTCAGATTCAAGAACATGCCTATAAAAGTCAAATCCCACCTTGTCAAAGCACTGATCCTCCCCATTCTAGAATATCCCCCCATTCCCACACACACCTTCAGCTATACCCAACTTAAAAAACTACTAATCTTACAAAACAAAGCCCTCAGATTTGCAACTAATCAGCAGTACCCTTACACACTTAACACGGAACAAATACACGCCATAACCAAAACCAAACCATTAAACATAAGATTACATAACCAAGCTAAAAAAATCTGGAGTAAAATCGAGGAAATAAACCCCGAAACATACAACGCATTAACTAACAACATCAATGAGGAGAATCGCTCTTTCCATAAATGGTTCCCTAGTAGTTTAAAAACCATAATAAACAACCATGACCCTATACCAATTTACTAAACTCAACCAAAACCGATAAGTGACGCACTGATTTGTATCCAAACTACTCAATCTCACAATACAAAAACCCACCTAATTACGACATAACCCAATTACGACATAAACCCAAACAACCCAACTAAACCCTCAAAAAGCTAGCTAGCTTAACTCAAACATGCACAAAATATGCACGCACACGCACGCACGCCCACACACACGCACACACACTCACGCCCACACACACACACACACACACACACACACACACACAATCACACACACACACACACTATCACACACACACAAAACCACTATATGTACTTACCAAACTAACACAATAAACAAAACAAAAGCACGGTGGCCAGCCCACCAACTGTCTACTCCCCCTTCCTTCCTCTTTCTTACTATCCCTTCCCCTGTTCTCTCTTCTTTCCTCCACCTTCCTATAAAAATATATATATATATATATATATATATATATATATATATATATATATATATATATATATATATATATAAATGCGGCGGTGCCCCTCAGTATCGCTCTTGAAAGAGAGGGGTGTACATGTAAGTCGGTTAGATCCGTGGCGCCCAACTGTCTACCTGGACGCATCATTGTCCCATACACCAGGCACCAGGTTCAGTTACCGCATGTCAGAGGGGGAAGGCAGACGTGTGATACCCAACTCCGCGGTGCCTGGCTGCATGGCCACAACATACCAGTGCCACATCAGCCTTGTTATGACAAGTGAGGAATTTACAGTGTGATCTCGCATCTAAGGAGTTCACATCTAACGACACCATTGGACCTCTACCCATATTCGTATCTAACGTGGAAGTTTCCGTCTAACGAAAAAAAATCCCGGGCGAGCGGTTCAAATCTGTCGCCACCTTGGTCTAGTGCGTGGGCGGGAAAGATGTTACCCTTTGCTACAGAAACTAAACCAGCTCAGTGAAACCTATGCCAAGAAAGTGAATGAAAGAAGATAAACAGTTACCGGTATCACCGAATATTTAAACAAACGCCATGAGCTTGGGGAAGTTGTGGCAAATCTCGATGGAAATGAAGGATAAGAGTGTGAGTGATGATGGAAATGAAGGATAAGACTGTGAGTGATGTCGATGAAAACATAGGGAATCTTCATGGTGACATTCATGATGACTTTTCTGGATTTGTTGGGAAGGAAAAGAATGCAGACAAAAAGATAACAAAACTCGGGGAGGCATCGCGAGAGGCAATGGAGAGCGAGAGGTGGGAGGAGGGTGGTTGTGCTGGTGGCGTAGGTGAGAAGGAGCGGCCCAGTAGCCTTCCTTCCCGCCTCGGATACCACCTTAAGCACCTCATTTATCACTCACAGGTGAGTTATCGATATTATTTCTTCTTTATTTTATATTTTATGTCACTATGTATGATTATATGACAAATTAACGACAATAACTTACCTAATGAGTGAAAATAGGGTCAAAATAGGGGTTAGGTCCAGTTTTTTTTTTACCTATTATAATTTTCCCCATATGTTTATGTATCGGCATCTAATGAAGTCGCATGTAACGAGTGGTTTTTGGTACCTATTACACGTTAGATGCGAGATCTTATTATTCAGGGAGTTTCCAAACGCTGCTCTCTCTCATTAGGGCTGCTCCAACATCCACTGCCCTACCTTGTATCTCTTCTATAACCCCATCCATATATAGACTGAACAACCATGAGGACATGACACATCCCTGTTTCAGTCCAACATTCAAATAGAAAAATTCACTCGGTTCACTATCCACACGCACCGCATCCTTAGCACCCTCATAAATACCCTTCACGGCCTTCAGCAACTTCCCATTTTCTCCATATATTCTTAATACTTTCCACAATCCTTGTCTGTCCAGTTGTTGTTGTTGTTGTTGTTGTTGTTGTGATATTTGCCTCACAACATGGTGAGGACACGGGCAAACATAGAGCCCGTCAGGGATGTAGCAAAAAGTTGCTCTCAAAACGAGAGCATAGCGGTGACAAGACTGCAAGACGAGGCAGCAAAGGCAGGACAAGATCAAGCGTGGGTCGGCAGTTACGAGAGCAGTCTGGTGGCTATATAGTTGACCAGGGCAGCACGTGGTGGGTCGAACCCGATGCCCTCACGGATGGCGGCTTCCTCAGATGGAGAGAGGGAGTTGGAGATGTATGCCTCACGGATCTTCTGTTACCGAGTCTGGTAGACGAGAGGCAGTGTATCGTCGTCGTTGATCGGATCCGTGAGGCAGAAGAGTAGCTCTTCTAGGTCCGCATCCGTGCGGGTATCGAGATCAAAAGTGCCTGAGAGTGGTGGAAGGAGGGCCTCGATCCGGCGAGCAACGGTGGAAGGGTCGCTCTTGGTTTTTCCCCCTTTCTTCTTTGGTTTCTTCTTCTTCTCCTTAGGTGGAGGAGGAGAAGAAGAGCGAGCGATGGCGGCAGGCGGTGGTGAAGGTGGAAGAGGCTCCTCCACTTCGTCAGGAGCAGATGGAGAAGGCAAGGAGGAGGGCTCTACTACGTCCAGATGTACTGAAGGGATGGGAGACGAGACACGCTCCCCCTCAGCTCCTGACGAGGGGAGGTGAACCTCCACAACAGTTTCCCCATGCTCGATGTCCATGGCCTGTGACGGTTCCGGGTCGGTGATCGTAGTTTCGATGGTGGTGGCGCCAGTCGTCCGGTTGAGAGGGGCATCCAAACACAGCCTTTTTCCCGGTGTCGTGCGAGGTGGTGGTGGCTGCTGTCGCCGGGCCTGACGCTCCTGACGAGGGGAGAGACGAGGATCGCGGGTGAAGCTTCGGGGAATGGCAAGGCGTGGAAGGCCGTTCTCCTCAAAGATTTGAGGAAGGAGAACAGCCAGAACCGTCTTGCTACCCCCACTGAAAGCTTCAGCCGTCGCGATACACATCGCAACGAGTGTGTTTGTGTTGCCAGAACTTCCAGGATCCCTTGGCTGGCGTCTCTGGGCAGGGGGACGTCGCCGTGCACGGGCAGAGCCCTGCACAGCAACACCACCCGGCCCAGTGACGTCCTTAGCCTCGGGACCCATGGAAGCCTGTACAACACGAAACTCCACCGTCTCTCCCTCGCCAAGTGAGCGCTGGAAATGCCGTGGATTTGGTGCAACGATCTCAGAAACGTGTACGAAAACATCAGCGCCAGTGTCGCGGCGCTTGATGAAACCGTAACACGATCTCACGCTGAACCAATTCACGGTTCCCTGGATGGTAGTGACTCCTGGCAGCACGGATCTGCTGTTGGATGCCCCCCTCAACGGGTCGCAGGCACGAGCAGAGTCGCTGGAAATCTCACGGAACTCGGGCATAGTGACAACTGGCCAGGCCAAGCTATGCGAGAGGAGTCGTTGTCTGTCCACCCTGTCATATGCTTTCTTCAAATCCACGAAGGCCGTATACAATTTCTTTCCCTTCTCTAGAAATTTTTCCACTAAAGACCTAAGAATATCTGATCTACACAACCTCTTTCCATCCTAAAACCTCCCTGTTCTTGTATCCCTAACTCTGTCAATATCTTACCACATACTTTTCTTGTTACGCTAAGACAAATGCCCTGTGATTACCACACACTTCTTTTTCCCCTTTTCCCTGATCACAGAAGAATGTAGTAACGGAGCAAAATCAGAAATAAACCGGTAAGAAAGAGGTGTTGGTAAGCTTCATGACCGTACCAGAATACCGCCCCCAGACTGCCTGCCAGCCTGCTCACGCTAAAGGTTTGGGAGGAAGGATGGGACTGGAGTGTATTGGTGCTGTGATGAAGAGAGGTAGATTGAGATGGTTTGAGAGGAAGGATGGGGCTGGAGTGTATTGGTGTTGTGATGAGGAGTAGACTGAGATGGTTTGGGAGGAAGGATGGGGGCTGGAGTATATTGGTGCTGTGATGAAGAGAGGTAGATTGAGATGGTTTGGGAGGAAGGATGGGGCTGGAGTGTACTGGTGTTGTGATGAGGAGCGGTAGTTTGAGATGGTTTGGGAGGAAGGATGGGGGCTGGAGTGTACTGGTGCTGTGATGAAGAGAGGTAGATTGAGATGGTTTGAGAGGAAGGATGGGGCTGGAGTGTACTGGTGTTGTGATGAGGAGCGGTAGATTGAGATGGTTTGGGCATGTGGAGAGGCTGGAGGATGACAGCTGGGTGCGGAAAGTGAAAAGTGTAAAGGTCGGGGGCAGGCAGACCGAAAAAGACCTGGGACGAGGTCATAGAGGCTGCCAGAGATCGAGCAACGTGAAGAGCGTGGGTGACCAAGGCCGACACATGCAAGCATACTGGAGCCTTTATAAACGATACGGTATGAACGATACAATAAGAAATATCTCATGGAATTGATGGATTTAACCTAATTATACGTATAACTTGTGTGTTTTCATCTGACGGGACTGGGTAAACCGCCACACCTTTAATACTAAGTGGTGGTTGCAGGATATACGATGAGTAGTGGTTATGAGGGACGGGTGACTGTCCTTGATTACTATAGTCTATTTGATTGACCTGTGCACTTGAGATGTATGGGGCAAGTAGGGTGTTTTTGTTTCGCGACTGCAGATTGGCCGCAGATGTCACCGAAGTAAATGCATTCATGTATTGTAGTGCAACATGCGGACGTAAGTGTACACCTTGGGTGGATATTATAGTGCAGCATGCGGACGTGGATGTACACCTTGGGTGGCCATTAAAGTGCAACATGCGGACGTGGATGTACCCCTTGTGGATATTATAGTGCAAAATGCGGACGTGGATGTACACCTTGGGTGGATAGTATGGTGCAACATGCGGACGTAGATGTACACCGTGGTTAGATGCAGTGCAACTTCGGACGTTGGTGTAGGCCGTGGGTGGCTATTTTGATTCAAACATCACTCATCGTTTTATAAAACTTTATAATCAAGTTTAATTTTCTTTGACAACAGCAAATACGAATGTATGTGAGCGAGGTGGACGGGGAGACCAAGAATGAGATGGAGGGATTGAGTGGCGAGAATGGAGAGTGAGAGACTAACTAGGAGTGTATGTGAATGTGGTGGAGGGGGAGACCAGGGATGAGATTGTAAATATTTGCCCCACAACAGAGGTGGGGACACGGGCAAACATGAGAGCCCGTCAGAGAAATAGGCAGGAAAACTAAGCTCCCGAATGAGAGCAAAACACGGGCGACAGTGGCGGACGAGGAAGAGCGGTGATGGCAGGAGAAAGATCGTAAGGCAGCTGCTGAATAAAGGGTGTAAGGGGCAACTAGCGCGAGGACATTGATTCATCATCGACAGTCTTCTCCCAGCACTTGCAGCAGTAACATCTCTTCCCCAGTCCCCTGGTAGTCAAACTTGGAATCACATCTCCCAAGCCTTTCGCGCTGCTATCTAGGCGAACTTGCAGTTAACTTCAGTCATATGCCTAACCCTATCAATGAGTATTCTACCATATATTTTACCAGTCACACTAAGAAGGCAAATACCCCTATGGTTACCACATACTTCTCTCTCCCCTTTTCCTTTGTATAAAGGAACAATTATACCTGATTTCCAGTCCTCTGGAACCCTTCCCTATTCCCAAGCCAATCTACACAACTTGCATATCCATTCCACAACAATCTCACCCCCATACCTCAGCATTTCACCACACACTCCATCAATCCCTGGGGCCTTTCCCATCTTGATCTTCTTCATTGCTTCCACTACTTCCGCCCTACTGATCTCTTCCTCCCTCCTCTCATCTCTCCTTCTCCCAGCCATTCCCCAACCACTTATACTCGCACTGTTGTCACCCTCTACATTCAACAAATCCTCAAAGTGCTCCTTTCATCTCCTCACTGTAGTGGAAGGGTTAATGTAATGTGTGTGTGTGTGTGTGTGTGTGTGTGTGTGTGTGTGGGAGAGAGAAAGAGAGAGGTGGGGGAGTTGATGAAATGATGTGGAAAAATACTACATGTCTTGTAATCACTCACCTGCATTGCCAAAATTCTGGTGTGCATCTTCCCCTGCCTTCGACCTCCATTTTTCTAACGCTGTGTGTCCAGGTACAGCATGGTCTTGACGTTGTCTTGCTTGTTTGACTATCTTGCGTTTGTGTTCAGCCTTTGGTTCCTTCTCTCTGAAAAATGAAATAGTGTTAGTATATTGTATTGCTAGCACTTACTGTTAGGAATTTGGCGGAGAGGAACACGCAGAGAACATCAGGAAAATGGTAATGAAAATAAAAAAGATAAGAAAACTGTATAAATAAATGAGGGAAACCTGTCATAGAGGTATCCAGGAAAAATGGCCTTGGGTTCATTCTTCCTTGCATGAAAAAAATACACAGAAATAATACAGACTCCTTCAATACTTCGTCTTAATTTAGTCCTTAATCTTAAAACTATGAGACCAAAGGAGAATTAAAGACCTCAGTTTTTGACGGTCACTAATTTAAGACTAGCAGGGATCAGATTTATTAGCCTACATGCCACATTTTGAGTTCCTAATTGAGATATCATACAGGTAAAATCAACACATCAGTCTGTCTATCTATCTATATACCTAGGCTGCTTCCCCCAAGGAAAGGGAGGTAGCCGAGACAGGACGACACATTCCCCATTTACTCATCCATCAGTACAGGTGCATAATATTAGTGATGGTTTTATGTGAAAATTCTTTACTTATTCAACATCATGACACCTTCTTACTATCATTATTATTATTATTTAACTGGTACAACCTGATGATTATAATTGGCTCAGGGTAACTGGGTTGTCAACAGTCTCCTCTACTCCTGCCAGCGTCTAGAGATTTCTCCTAAGATGGGTGAAACTCTACTGAAGGGAAGAGGCTGTGTGTGTGTGTGTGTGTGTGTGTGTGTGTGTGTGTGTGTGTGTGTGTGTGTGTGTGTGTGTGTGTGTGTGTGTGTGTGTGTGTTCTTACCTAATTGTATCTTTACAGGAATGAGTCAAGCTCGTACTGTCCCGTGTCTTAAACCATATTTATCGTACATATCCTTAAATTTGTGAATTGTTTTGGCACACACTATTTCATTCGGTAGTGCATTCCATTGATCAATTGCTCTGTTTGGGAAACTGAATTTCCTTACGTCTTTATCACCTCTCTTCTTATGCAGTTTTTTGCAGTGTCCTCTTGCTGATGCTTCTCCATATGTTAAGTAATCATTTATGTCTATTTTCTCCTTCCCTGATATGCACTTATATAGCATTATCATGTCACCTCTTTTCCTTCTCTCCTGTAGTGTTGGTAGATTCAGTTTATTTAGTCTTTCTTCGTAGCTTAGGTACCTTAAGCTTGGTATCCATCTTGTAGCGGCCCTTTGAACTTTTTCAGTCTTGTCTATGTGCTTTTTGAGATGAGGACTCCAGACTACTGATGCATATTCCAGGGTTGGTCTAATGAATGATGTTATTATCCTTCTTAGCATGTCTTCATTTATGTATGTGAATGCTATTCTCATATTTGCAAGCAGTGTATACATGTTCCGTACCTTCTCGCTGATGTGGTCAGCCGGAGATAGTCTGTTATTGATAATCACACCTAGGTCCTTCTCTCTTTCTGATGTGTATAGGGTTTTATTTCCTAATTTATAATCCCAGTCAGGTCTTTTTCCACTTTTACCAAACTTGATCACATGACACTTGTCCACATTGAATTCCATTTGCCATGTATTACTCCATTCATGAAGTTTATTTAATTCTTCTTGTAGCTCTTTACAAGAGTCTGTTAGTAATTCTCCTTCGTATTTTTGCATCATCTGCAAACATATTCAGATAGCTCTCATTTCCAGTGTTACTGTTTATATCATTTATATACACTAAAAACATGATTGGTGTGTGTGTGTGTGTGTGTGTGTGTGTGTGTGTGTGTGTTCTTACCTAATTGTTCTTACCTAATTGTATCTTTACAGGAATGAGTCAAGCTCGTACTGTCCCGTGTCTTAAACCATATTTATCGTACATATCCTTAAATTTGTGAATTGTTTTGGCACACACTATTTCATTCGGTAGTGCATTCCATTGATCAATTGCTCTGTTTGGGAAACTGAATTTCCTTACGTCTTTATCACCTCTCTTCTTATGCAGTTTTTTGCAGTGTCCTCTTGCTGATGCTTCTCCATATGTTAAGTAATCATTTATGTCTATTTTCTCCTTCCCTGATATGCACTTATATAGCATTATCATGTCACCTCTTTTCCTTCTTTCCTGTAGTGTTGGTAGATTCAGTTTATTTAGTCTTTCTTCGTAGCTTAGATCCCTTAAGCTTGGTACCCATCTTGTAGCGGCCCTTTGAACTTTTTCAATCTTGTCTATGTGTTTTTTGAGATGAGGACTCCAGACTACTGATGCATATTCCAGGGTTGGTGTGTGTGTGTGTGTGTGTGTGTGTGTGTGTGTGTGTGTGGAGGTGTGGCTGTGTATGAAGGTGTGCCTGTGTATGGAGGTGTGGCTGTGTGTCTCTGTAGGATATTACACAAACCATCTCCATAACGTGGTGTCTAAATATGTATATCAACATTTCGTAAAGCCTCTTACTTCCTAAGTACAGAATCACCCACTGTCTATCAATAAAGATAATATATACTTACATATATTCACACCATATTACTTCTACCAATGACATACACACACTCTGACACATAAACATAACCAATACTTTACAGTATTTCCACTTTCACAAACATCACACTCCCTACACACCCATCCCATTCCCAGATGTACTTTGCCAGCATGTGGTAGTTAATTCTGCCTTTCACTCTCCCTCATATTTCTCCACTTTCATATGCATCATCCCTCCTACGGACACCCATCTCCCACTGGCACCTCGTCAGCATGGGAATTAATTCTGGCTATCACTCTCCCTCCGACTGTAAGGTCCGACCCTACACTGAACGTAGCATAGATTAATAAAGATATATATTCAAGCAAAAACTCCAGGATTATGTTAAGCTGAGAGAAGACCTTACAGAGCAACAGAAAAGAAAAATCAATTGACTCGCTACTATGGATGTATTTATATCTCGGTGCTCTTTCTAATATCTAAAACTAATCTCTGGAGGGGTGACCACAAACAAACTGCCTCCATGTTACCCTGTCATGCATCATCAGGCTGCCTCTCCTTCAACTCACACCAGCATCGTTCATATACCTCTCCACCGCATCCCTCCATCTCATTATTCTCGGTCTCCCACTACTCGTCTCTCCACCTAACTCAAATACACTCTCTTATACTCCTTTCACTCTAACTTGTCCTAATATTACTGTCTCTGTCTTCAGTTCTGAGCTGTAGCAATACGAATACCAGAATACGACGCGTAAAATAAATAAATGAATAACAAGCATCATGGTAGGTGGTGGTAGGTGGTGGCGACCATCATCCACTCACTTGATGGAGTGCTGCCTACTTCTTCCTTAGCCTTTATCATTCTTTTTCTGTGCCTCCCCTCCTCTCTTCCTATTTTTCGCATCTTTCCTGTCACTTCTTATTGCTTTTCTTTCCTTTACAGGTGGCTTTACATTGAGTGACAAGCCAAATGGTTTCCTGTAAGCCAAGAAACCATTTACAACGCTGGGTGGTAACCATATAACCAAACCATACGTGCTCCCTACGTGTCAACAAGTGGGTTGGTGGAGGGTTAGTGCCCCTTCCCGTAAAACAAATAACTCAAAGTCAAATGGCCACCCATAACGGGATTATGGCGTCTGGCAATAGATAGATAGATAGATCATGGTAGGAACGTACGTAGAACCGTAGTACTGTATTATATTTTCCTGCCACTGAGCTACATGAAATAAGCTACAAAGGGACGAAAACCTGGGCCAAGTTAAGGTGGAAGAACTATAGGTAATCTCTCAGTCTTCATTGCACATGGCCAAACCATCTCAAGGTACCTCTCCCAACACCCTCCAGCGCATCCACATCAACACCACAGCGTATCTTTACTTTTTCAGATTAATACAGACGATTTGGCGCAGCGGAGAGAACTCGTAGCTATCAAAGAACGAATGAACAGTATCCTCGCTTACCCTTCTGTACCTCAAGAAGACGGGGAAGCTGTTTACACACTATAATTCTATCACTGAGTTAATATACACACAGCACCTGCGTACTACGCCTTTCTCGGTTAGAGGGTGACTGATGGGATTCAGAGCTTCAAGGGTTCACAGAGTTCCAGTTAGAGACAGAAGACTCATTTCAATCATGCTCGGTAACATTTGCTTTACTGTATATTTCATTTTAACTATACTCTTTTCACTTATGTGTTATATACTTAAACATTATCATTATCTATACATTAACCACTTCACTTTGAGAACGTCTCTTTGCCTCTGTTCATATTACTGTCAGACAATTTTAATTATCTAGAGTAAAACCTGTCGAATGTGATCGCTTATAGCATCATCATCCATTAACCTCTACGTAAGATGCGCCTTTTTAATTATATCTGCCACCGAGTCTCAAGATATTAATATATATATATTTTTTTATTATGACATGCATATTAACATCTGACTGCCAGAATATATCTCAGGTGAATGAAATAATCTTAGTAAGTATTTAGGTGCGTTTACGCTACCCATAAGATCCTCTCAGTATCCCACACATCATCTTGGCTCATCATCATCATCATCATAATCATCATCTTATCACCGTTATTATTAGATTACCCATCATATGACTACAACATGTGTGCCCATGCGTGTATTACTGCATGTGTATGCAGATATAAGATGTGTGAGTTAGAGAAAGAACAGAGGAATTAGTTGGAGAAGAACAGGGAGGCTTTAGGAAGGGAAGGGGTTGTGTAGATCAGGGCCAGTAGGCCTATTAATAAAAACTTCTAGGAGTACTTCTAAAATTATTACTAAATGTGGTTGTAGATGAGAGTTGCTTCTAAAAGTTCCTCCTAGGAGGACTCGTAGTAGTAATTTCGCTCCTACCATGAAGTGTTACCAGCACAAAGAATCTATCTATCTATCTATATACCTAGGCTGCTTCCCCCAAGGAAAGGGAGGTAGCCGAGACAGGACGACACACTCCCCATTTACTCATCCATTCAAACACAGTCATTCGCATCTTAGCCCCAAAGGGAAGAAGGGACAGATCCTCACCGTACCACACCACACATGGGTCAACTGCGCAGTGCAATCAGTGACATCCGCAGCAGGGCCCGACGGCAGAGCTGGTTTACCCCTGCCACATTATAATAGACCCATCCCTTTACTCGCACCTGACCTGACTAGCTGATCAGACCAAATGCGGGAGAATATCCCCTCAGGGCTGCGTCATCATATATTTATTCACAATTTCTCTCCATTTATTTCTGTCACGCACAGCCACTCTTCCTTGCTCAACAAACATCCCTCTCGCATCCAGCGCTCTCATCACACTGTCCATCCATCCTATTCGTGGTCTCCCTCTCAGCCTTACACCTCTCACATCAGATCTAGTTATCTTTTTCACCAATCGCTCATTATCCATCCTCTCCATATGCCCAAACCATCGCAACACCCTCTAATCAACTCTACCAGCCATCTCCCGAACAACTCCAGTTCTCCTTCGCACTTCATCATTTCGCACCCGATCCATACGCGTCACTCCACACATACTCCTCAGACACCTCATCTCCATTACATTCAAACTTTTCCTCTCTGCTACACCCATATTCCATGTTTCAGCCCCATATAACTCAATCGGTACCGCAACACCCTCATACAGCCTTCTCATTACATCCATTCTAAGCAAACGACATCTAAACACTTTTTTTCATTCCTCCCAGCACCTTTCCTACTTCATTTATTCTAAACTTCACTTCTGCATCTATTCTTCCATCCACAGCAACATGTGACCCTAGTTATTTAAGACAATCTACCTCCTCAAGCAACTCACCATTCAAAACTATATTCATCCCCCTACCATCTACCAACCTCGTACACTTCATCACTTTACTCTTATTCTCATTTACTTTCAATTTCCTCCTTTCACACACCTTCCAAACTCCTCTACCTACTGTCTTAATCTCTCCTCTGAATCAGCCACCAGTGCAATATGCAAACAGCAGCTGCTTAAGATTCCACTCTCCTTAATATATTTAATAAATTACCATTAGAAAGCCTTAGAGTATCAGTAAGTCGTTTAAAAATGAAAACTACTTTATATATATATAGAAACAACATCTATTTGATCATATATTATGATTCTTTACGAATGTCGATAAAATGGATAAAATGTAAACACATCGTGACATCGTGTTGGTATAACCGACGTAAACAGTAAACACAAGCTACCCAGCGAGGCGGGTGTCATGTGATGCGTCAGACTGGTGAGATCGACCCATAATGGCTTGTGTTGTGAGTTTTGTGATAATTGGTATCACATATCGTTTTCGTTTTTCGTTTTTAAAGGCTCCAACATGCTTGCATATGTCGGCTTTGGTCACCTAATGGCGGCTCTCCACGCTTCATGATCCATTCCAGCCTCCCTGAAATGCCGTGATTGCTGCTTCCTTTAGTCCACTTTCTGGCCAAATTCGGGCATCATGTGTTGATCCAGGCCAGCTTGCAACCACATCCAGTATTTTATATTCACTCTCAATCGCCAACTGAATGTTCATTGCTGTGGTAATTTTTCTTATTCACATACACTTCTTTGGTAAATTTTCAAGAGTAACCAATGTTTTCTTTTGGTATTATTTCTATGGTTTCCAATGCAAAATACCGTGTTTTAATTAGTAAATATTGGAAAGATTGCCAGCTAATGTTCTGTAGCTCAAAATGTAGCTGATGTAGCATTGTCACCCAGATAGCAGTACCATTGATAGGGAATTAGTCAGTACTTCAGAACTCTAACACCAGCGTATATAATATACATGGATTTACACTATTTACAGTGGAACTCAGCCAGACTGAATGCAGTTGTCTGGAAGCAGCAAAAAAGTACTGTATTATAAAAAAATGTTACTCTGCAGAAAGGATAAATAGAGATTGTTTCTAGTATAATATTTTAGCTTCTTGCACATTCTCCAGATGCGTCTGCCCAGAGGGAACCAGCGGGTCGGCCTGTAAGCAGCTCAGTCGGAACTTTCGAGGTAAAGGGTGGGCGTGGGCAGTTCCTATCCAGCCTTGCACACATGCACACATCTCTGTTGAGTTCCGCACTGGTCGGGCCGATGATCTGTTGCTGTACGCTGGACCAGCAGGGGAGGCAGACCACACTAATGCAGAAACAACACCCATTCAGGTGGGTAAACAGTAGTAACAACCAATTTTACATTGTATCATTCAAGGCACAGTACTGTACTTTGAAGGGGCCTAAGTGTAGGCTACAATTGTTCTACACAGGTTAGGCTGAAGTTATGTTATTGTATGCCGGATCAACACATGGGGTGGACCACAATGACACAGAAATACCCCCTATTTAAGTAGGTTTTTGTTGTTATATTTATGGCCTGATTTGGAGAATGGAAAAGGAGTCAGGGGTATTTAGGATAACCAGGCAGCTCCATCATCTGGGTCTGTTTGTGCCACCACATGAAGGTATCCATCTCCAATGCCTTCAGGTAATTAAGAAAGTGATAACAGCAAATCCCATATTACCTCATTCAGGATGCGGGGGTCCAAGGCATAGCTATGCTTGTGCAGTGCATTAAAGAAATATCAGTAATCTCTCAGCATTGCAAATTCCACAACTCCTAAGACCCAGGATCATCAGTACACTTTTCACCAATACTTGGTCACTGCTTCCATCCAATAATCTGAATTTAAAATGTCTCCTTCTCCAAGCATAATTTCTAGACAGAACATCTTTTTTGGGGATACGAAAGAGAGAATGTTCAGACAAATTATGAGTTCAAAAAAAAAAACTTTAATAGGTGTTAAAGCAAAACTTTTTCAAAATATACACTGGCAGATCTTGTTACCACTTGCCTAGTTTACAAATACCTAACACACCTGTTGTGATACTGAGGTAAATGAATCTCTGAGTCCAGAAATTCAATTTTTTATTTGGGATTGATTATGAATTGTTCTGAGGCATAAGGAACTTGCATTTAACATCATTTGCATTGTCTCAGCGTATTTTGATCTGTACTTATTAATATTGTATTATACAATTGTTACTTTTTTTTTTTTTTTTTTTTTTTAAGGCCATTCAGTTCTTGTATTTAAATCTCAAGTGATATCTTGTGTTCATTTATTTCTTTCATTTTTATTTTTAATGAAGCAGCCACACACATTATTTCAGTTCTAGACTTGTTTATGAAAGTAAAAATTTTTAAAAATGCTTTTTGTATTGAGTCTGTCTTTTTTGGGAATTCTGAAATATTTGACAATGAGAAGTTGCTGAAGCACTTTTTGCATATTTTATCACTGCTTAATATCATCATTCAAATTTTTATTCACAAACTTCCTCCTACTCCTCCTCCTGTACATCATCATCATATCATCATCACCAGGAACTTCATTCCTTAAAGTAGTGCTTGCTACAGGAGGATGTTGTGAGTGTGCAGCTGGTGGGGGGACGGCCTCAGGTGTTACTGGACTCAGGCAGTGGACCCGTGTTCCTGGCAGGTCCACACCTTCCTTCACTGGCAGACTGGGAGTGGCACAGGCTGGATCTCATTTGGGGACCACAGGTAGGATATCGTAATGGCTTACCATACATTTAACAATCATAGATAGATGAGGTAGCAGGAAACTGAGTTAGGATGATGAATGAAAGATTTTGAATTACAGATGTGCAGTATATTACAGTAATCCCTTGATTATCTGACATAATAGAGCTAAAGGCATGTCCGGGTAATGGTTCCATCGGGATAATGGACTTCTCCCCTGACCCCCTTTCGTACATAACATAATTTTGGAAGCCAGTGTTAGGTCACTTCAGTACATCGTACAACACTTGTTCCTGTTGTTTAACACTACTCAGTCTGGTCGAACAGACCTAAAAATGCAGTGTGCACACAAAACATAATGGTAAAATGAAATAGAATCATGGAATAATAGAACAAGAGCATGGTACAGTATACTGTAGTAAGCTAGAAAAAAAAATCGTCAACACTCATGATTCGACCATCCCACATCAGTCTTACCCAGGATCTCCTGCTTCTAAAGAGTCAGCACTACCCTCTTCCTTTTCCTTGGTGAAGGGGCCATCATCACACACCCTAGGAAGAGGCATGCAAGGAACAGCAAGGCCTGAAGCAGGTAGGGAACAACCACAAAAACCAACATGTTCACTGCCAAAACAACTGTCTGGGAGGAGCTGTTTACTACACAATCGCCACCTAGCAACAATGATAGCACCACCAGGCTATTCCTGCCCAGTCAGATGCAGAAATGTTCGTGCAGCCATAATTTCCATCTGGATGCAAGCATTTTGTCTGGATATTATGGCAAAATGTACAAATAATGGTTTCTAACAGCCAGATCACAACATCCAGGAAATGGATTGTCAGGGTAATGGCCGTCCGGATAATCAAGAGATTACTGTATTTATTTATTTAGTTATTATTTTCTTATACAGTATTTATTTCTCATTTTCAGAAGGTAGAAATTGTTGTAGATCGATGTGAGGGTGGTGGAGAATGCAGAGTGGCTGGTCCGCTGCCACCACAAGAACGCGCCTTGAGTGTGTCAGCGCCTCTGCAGGTGGGCGGCCTGGCTCACCCTCCCCCAGAACACCTCCAGCATGCATGGGCCAGCACGAGTCACAGATGCTGCATTCCTCGGCTGCATTAGGAACTTACGAGTCAATGGAGAGGTAACTGGTGCAGTCTGGTAATTTAGCTTTACAGATAACAATGGACTTAATGGCTAATTCAGTATTTGTACATCATTTATTCTGGATCGTACTCCACCCCATTACAGTATTTAGCAGTAAAAATGATGGTGATGATGTTGATGTGAGTGTGAGATGAATGTTTATAATCAGCAATGAATGGCAGTGTACTGTGTGTTTCAGCTGAGAGACCTTGGTGAAGGTGTGTTGGGTGAGGACAGTTCCCCAGGTTGCCCTGGCCAGGACGCCTGCACACTTGCTGGACACCCTTGTCAAAACAATGCTAGGTAAGTTATTCATAAATTAATTGAGTATGTATACCATCTATGAATTAACCATTAACCTCTTTGGCATATATATGGATAAGAAAGTCTACAGACATACTTTGAAAATTATGTGATTTCAGAATGAGCCTTTGCATTAGGGAACTTGAGGAGATTTGCTTTGGAAGACTTTGTAACTAGGAGTGCAGCCATAAGGTTAACAAGGTTGAAATTGGCAAGCCTGGAATACTGTATTGCCTTTCAGAGTGTATGATAATAATTTATGTTGGCTATGCATGTACTGTACAGTAGTAGGTAAATATGTGTATGTCCATTGTGCCAGACAGCACAAGGTACTATGTGTCTATGACGTGCAAGTAATCAGTAGGTAGTATTCTTTTCCCTGGGATATGGGAGTACATTACAGTTTAGTCCTTGTTGTTTATTATTTATTCCAATATATCCCAGCTTTTTCCATACATTTGGTAATATAAATTGAAGGATACAAGCATATAAATTTTATAGATAGCATGGAAGATTAATATATATATTTTTTAAAATTACTGTGACTTGACAGCAAAGAGGAATGCAAAAATAGGGAACATATAGCAGGGGTTCTTTCGTATACACAGCTGAAGACAGCTCACTGTCCCACCTTGTGATTATATAAGATTTGATACTGGCATTAGTGTAAAGTATAGTTTCATTGCTCCCTTCTAAATTTGTCTTTTCAACAGGTGTGTTGGTGTGGGTGGGAAGGGGTCATGTGAGTGTGAGTCAGGCTGGGCGGGTGAAACCTGCATGCACCGCACTCAGCCTGTCTTTTTGCACACAGCAGTTACGTCAAGATGGCACTCACCTCTGTTCCACCTCCACATACCACCTTCCTCCAGCTCAGGTGAGATCAACTGGCCTTCGGTCACAGTCCCTTCCTTACTAGAACTACACTTGATCATTACATACCCCCTCACACTTGCCCATATTCCCACACTCTTAACTTTATCACCTGGAACTACAGTACACTATATAGTCCATTCCAGATTAGAATGACAGTTACCCATATGGGTGATGTAGTTTGAGTGAGAAATATGAGTAAAATTCTGATATTGGAATGGACTGTGTTGTTGCCTCAGTCCTTGCTTATTGAGCAGTTGAGGAGCTTTTTACTAGGTCCTTTTAATTTATGCAAAAATAAGAAAGCAGTGATTAAAACTCTAAAAATATTGTTCCATAAGGAGTCAGATATGTGATAGCCCTGTTTACTACACAACATAAGAAATCTTTTGACATAGCTTATGTTGTTTTAGCCCGCTGCACCTTGCTTATAGGCAAGTTAAGGAGCCACAGCATAAGAACCCAGTTATTTGTGCAGAAAATATAAACAAAAGGTTCGAGCTCTGCTAAAAATTGTTTCATCCATAACTTATCAAATGAAATGAAATCCTAAGAACTACACCAACCATTTGATTTATGCAGAAGTAGAACCCAAAGACTGAATCCTTTCAAAAAATAATCCTGTTAAAGAAAATGGAATTAAGAGAGCCTTTGTGTTTTAAAAAATAATCCATTCAGAGAAAGTAAAAGAAAAAAAAGGGTCTGTTTTCTTTTTCTGTAACTCACAAGTGCCTGTAGGATAAAGCCAGTTCAATTCATGTCAGGTTAAAAAAATGAGTGAAATCTGTGTTATGTTCATTATTATACATTTCTTTTCCTCACGAAGTCATTTGTTTCATGAATTTTCTTTTATTTCTCCCTCTCATGCTCTCATTTACCATATCCAGACATCTTTTTGGCCTTCCTTGCCTCCCCTTGTCCTCAGACTCACACATATATGCAATACCCTCCTCTCCTCCTAGTTCATAATCATTCTGTCTTTATGACTATACCATCAAAATGCTCATCTACCCACTGATCAATAGAAGGGCCATGCAGACAGTCTTCATTATTAAGTCACGGATGTGTTCCAGACTGTTATAACATTTTCCATGTAATTGGTGATGAAAATTGGGGAACCAGGGGAATTAAGATTTATAGGTTATAGTGGATTTTTGATTGACAAATTAGTTTTCCATCCATCCATCCATCATCCAATCCTTCATTGCCCCATGAGGAGTGTAGGAGCCGGGGGTTAGGCAAGTTGGTCCTGACATTTAAGATGAGAGTGATGTTTTACCATTATTTACTGTAGACCCATTCAACCAGAGGAGATGCTTTATATTTTATTCTGACAAATACCTAGTGATTTATTCAGCTAAGGAGAGATGCCTTGGGGTGGAAGGGTTAGAAAAAGTCTCCATTATCCTGCTGCTGGATAATGTCATCTGTATTTTATTCTAGCCAGAAAATATGTTATTAATTTTTAAAGAGACATGTAAGGATGAAGAGGTTCTTACTGTATAATAACATGAAAAGAGGCAACATACAGCAAGGGGATATGGTAAAAATATTTTTTGTAAGGTTGTGGACATGGGAACAATAAAAGCAGAGGACTTTAAAAATGTTATTTACACAAGCAGGTCCTGTTATACAAGTATCTGCTATACAAGAAACCAGTGATATGAGAATGGGCAATTTAGACCCGATCTCAGTTATGCCAGCAGGGTCAGTTAGCCTAACCCTATTTTTCTCTTAATTTATGTACTCTGTTATATGAGTTTCACGATCCTTTTATTTTGTTTGATATACAAGTGTCTGCTCTTTTGCTATCCAAGCAGTCTTCCATCAACACATCCCACTCATTTAATGGGACCCAGCTGTGTTGAGGACTCATTGTTATATATTTATAAGGTTTCGTGCGTGGGAACACTCTGGTCAGCTGGTGTGGGTGGGGTCACAACGTGGGCGTGACCTGGCAGCGCTACACCTAGTCAGTGGGCGGGTGTGTCTGAAGCTGCTGCTACACCCTGCTGCGCTCACACACCTCTGCCTCACCCAGGTCGTCCTTACTGATGGGCAGTGGCACACCATATATATCCGAAGGTACTGTGTAAGGTTTTAATTTCAAAATTATAATAATGTGGTATTAATAATAATGATAAATAATAATAATAATAACTAGGAAGCACTCAAAGAGCGCATACCTCCGCCAATGCATGATCCAGATTTGGATCCACCCCAAAATTTAATAAATTCTTCCTTGGCCCATGGCCCACCCTTCCACTAAACTTCATTGATATAATTGAAAACTTTTGGAGATACTGTCTGGACAGACAGACAAATGTAGGTGAATATATAACCTCCTTCAACTTCATTGGTGGCGGTAATAATAATAACTTTATCGTCATTGTTATCCTCATGTTTTTTTCACTTAAAAATAGAATGAAGTAGGATGCTGATGCAAGAAAAGAAGAAATATGAAATTAGGAGAAGTACCAAAAGCATGCTTAGTGAAATGGGCCTGACATCCATAGAATAATAATATTATTATATGAATAATATTAATGTTTTTGTGAGGGCAGAGTGTGTGAGTGAATAGTGATGATATAATGAAAACAGTGCCAACAACCAGAATAATGGTGTTACATTTGTGAGGATAGAGTTTGTGAGTGAACAGAGATGGAAGTGAACCAGAGTGACTAATTATGATGATGATGATGATGTTGGCTATGTGGAGAGGATGTAAACTGAGAGACCAATGAGGAGAGTGTATGTGAGTGAAGGAGAGGGGAGGAGAGGGAAGGGGAAATGGAGGATGAGATGGAGGGATGAAGTGGAGAGGTATATGAGAAAGGGGGATGTGGGCTGGGGGAGGGCAGTGAAATGACGGGGGACAGGGCAACACGGAGGCGATTTGATTCTGGCCACCCCTTATGGTATTAAGGCTTGTGGCAGTTGATAGATCGATAGAGAGATAGATGTTGATGAGGATGAGGATGATGATACTGAAGACTACAATAACACATCCAACAATAATAATTATGTTTTTGTGAGGACAGGGTAGGTGAGTGGGCAGAGATGGAGGTGGACCAAGGTGATGGCCCACTGTACAATGCTACCCCAGCCCCTGCCTCCCACCAGGGATGGTCCACACCCCTCCTGGTGGACCGACAGGAGGGGGTCTACGTAGGAGGCTCACCAGAGTATCATGACTTCCATGATGGTAAGATCTTTTGCCTTTTGTTCTGCATAGCTCTCTTAATGGTAAGTTCTTTTAACCCATTGTTCATGATGACTGCCTTGATGATAAGTCCTTTTTGCCTTTTGTTCTTCACAGTTTTCATGACATTAAGGTCTTTTTGTCCTTCGCTGGCCACCATTTCCATGAGTATTAGCATTTACCACCATTTTTATGAATGTCGATATTAGTGTTTGTTATTGAGGCAGTTGTCAGTTCAATCACAAGATTTTTTCCAATATACTGTATCTCAAAGTTCTCCATACAACTGGTACTATACTACAAGTTAGGGAAAACTAGTAAAGCTCCTTTATAGGTAGCAGTGGATCTGTAATCAGTAATTTTTATATAATTTACTGATAGAAATCCAGTTAGAGAAAGTTGTGTACAAATGTGCCATGGTTTGATTGCAAGAGGCCAGAGGTTTTTCTTTAATATGTAATGTTGTCAGGGATGTAGGATGGTTTCTTATGACTTAAATTAACTGGATTATGGAAGTGTAGTTATTAACCCTACCAAGCCCTGAACTCTGTGTGGCTTGCAATGGGGCAGCAAAAATGAGGCTGTTACCAATTATTTTTTACCTAATAAAGACTATTTATAACTAGGACTTACTGTCCAGATCGTTCTTTTGTAATATATGATGTTTGTCAGGCTGCCTCAATGACCTGCAGGTGTCTTGAGTGCCCAGACGCATGTTCTCTCTGTCTCTTCCAAAAATTTAGATGTTTAAGTTCACTGATAATTAGCCTTTTTTTTTTCTTTCTTTCTTTTTTTTGTATCTCACTCATGGTATGTGTCCAAGTGTCTAGACATACAATAAGATCTCCTTAATCTCTTTTACAGTGTGGATCTGTTTGAACTGTGTCACACAGCCAAAGACCTCTTCTCTCTTGATGGAGCAGTATTATATTATGGTTGTATGACTAGATCCGTGTGTTTGGTAATTTGGACCTTCTTTTTTGTTATATATGTGTTCCTCCAATGATGGTTAAGGTTGCCTGGATGACCTACGAGTGTCTGGAGTGCCACTGCCCCTGCCACCTCTGGTTAACACATCAGCCCTAGCCCAAGCCACCATGTTCACTAGTGTGTCTGCTGGCTGTACTGCCCCACCAGCCTGCAATAATGTCACCTGCCTCACCTCATTCACCTGTATTGATGTCTGGTGGAGGCATGAATGTGGGTTAGTACAGTACTTTCTTTATCTCTCTTTATCTGCATGTCTCATTCTGTCCACATCTGTTAGGTTGTAATATATTCCACGCTAAGAAATACACAGTGTGAGGAAATTAAGAGGAAGTTCCACATTAAGAAACAAACATTGTGGACAAATTAAAAGATTGCATGGCTATTGAGAATGTTAGTGGGGTAATGCACATGGACAGGTCAAAGTGGTTTGAACACATGGTGAGAATGTGTGAGAGCTATTGGATGGGAGAGCTGAATGTGGGAGGGATAGCCCCCATTGTTAGACCAAGGAAGATGTGGAATGAAACTGCATGAAAGGCCCTCATGCTTAGAGAACTTGACCAGAATTCTTTACGAACAATGAAAGAAAAGGTTGACTTTGGCGAACAAGGAACACTGGATTACAGAATGTATGAATGTACAATATTTCTTAGTCTGTCTGTCTGTCTGTGTCTCTTCACTAGCATGATACTGTTTATACTTTCATCCTCGCTCATAGGGTTATCAGACACCAGAAACCAAACCAGAGTGAATTAAGTATTGTATTACAGGAAAAAATATGACAAAGCAAAATTATTCCAGAATATAATTAACTGTGAAGCTACATAACGTGGTGAATGTTTTTGGCGTATCCGATAGAGCCAGGATTCCGGGGGCTTGAATGATGAGTGAATGGAAGCGTGGCCCATTGGATTGGGCAATTTTGGGCTGTCTGGACATTGCTACTCCTCACCCTGCCTTTGGATGGGAAAGGAGGTCCGGATGATGATGATGATGATGATGATGATGATATAATTAACTGCTGTGAAGATTTATATGTCCTGCAGAGTAATTAAAATAATTGTTAACCATGGACCTTCAGGTGCCTAGAGGGATCAGAGGTTACACGAGAGGGTGGGCACTGTGAAGACGTTGATGAGTGTCAGTGGTCACCCTGTCTTAATGGTGGAACCTGTGCCAATGCCAGCCCAGGGTATTTTTGCCACTGTCCTTCCTCCTACATTGGTGAGACCCAAAATACATGCTGCTTATTGCTTTATTGCTGTGTGTCTCAAGTTTTGCCAACTCTCATGCTTCCCAGTCTTTTGACCAAAAGAGCTTGACCATGTTTATGTACATTTACGTAGAGTGTTTGTGGTCAGTAAACTCTAAATAATATAATCCATGTGGCCAGTAAATATATAAAAAGACATGAATATATTTAAAATACAGTTTCTTATAATTTCATTAAATATTTCTTAATAAAAAAAAATCATGTTCTGATATGAAGCTGTATTTATACTGTATATGCAAAGAGAAAATTAATAGGTATTCAAAGGTATACCAAATTGTGAAGGAAGAGGTACCACAGGGTCCTTTAAGCTAATGATAACACAGCTGCTTCCCAAGAACAGAGGCAGTGACTGATGTGTATTGCAGGGCAGCACTGTGAGGCAAGGTCAGTGGTGGAACATGGCTTCACCCTCTCCCTGGCGACACTGGTGGCTTCACTGGTATGGTTCTTCATACTCTTAGGTCAGTACCAGGTTTAATTGCTCATGAGTTACATTTTGTCATCATAATCAACAGTAACAATATTAGCATCTCACTCTCACAGTTATAAAAATGGTTAGTAAGATTCATCATAATAATTGTCTTCATCATCATAACCTTTTTCTTGCTGTCACTAAAAGGGTGATTTGAATACCAGTAAGCATCATGATCCTTATCATCACCCTGTCTTCACTACAGTAGTGAGATGGATAGGCTTTAAATATGAATCATCATCATCATCATCAAATAGGTATTTTAGAATAAAGGGGATACAGTATTCTCAGACTGTGCATATTTTTAACCCTTTCATATCAGATGATACTAGCCCTTTCTTTTCCAGAGGTCTTCCTTAAGCAAAGCATAAATGATCTGGCAGTAGCAAGAATAATAGTTAAAAGATGTGCTTTTACTCTAACACCAGCGTATATAATATGGATTTACAGTCAAGTACTCACCCCATCCCACTCCTCCGAATTTAAAAATTGCTGTGTTTTTTTCCTGTATATTTTTTTATGTATTAGTAGACTTGGTCTTGTTTATGATGAAACGTATCTTGGACTGTGATGTTCTTCATGACTAATTTTCCTCAAATCTTTCAGGTATAGAATGCGACTAAGAAGCCAAAGACCATTATCGTGTCCCAGTTCCATCAGTGAATGTGGTAAAGTGAAAAGCATTGCAAGAAGGAATAAGGAGAGATAGCCTAACCTAAGCCACTATGTGACGACCCCTACAAAATTAGCTCCCCCAACTCAAACTAGCCTTAAAAGGTAAGTCTTGGTTAGAACAGTTCAGGGACATAATATAATGAAAATCGGTAACGTTGGTTACTTCTAAAGTTATACCCACTTCTTCATACAGGTTTGGTGCCACAATTCGTATGTGAGTCCCATCAATCACACCAGCTACCCCAGGAAAGCCAGCAATTCGCCTGAATTTTCTTTCAGTTCTTTGTAGTTCAGGGATTGTATGGGGGAACTTCACAAACCTCTTAACAATGTGTGGAGCATTTAGAGCACAGAGTGTTTCCATTATCACATTGCTCACTGATGGCTGCGATGGTCCAAAGTCATCACAGTTACACTGCTGCATTTTTCCAGTTGCAAGGAACCTTAATAGTATCAACACTTTCGTCTCGGGTGTGAGAGGATGGTTTTGATGTGTGGGCCTTTCCAGTACATCTCTTACTAATCAATCAATCAATCAATCATTTCCTGTGGCACCCCACGAGATGCATTGGGCCTCAATGAACTCTCTCCACCAATATTTGTCTCTTGCCATCTCCTTCAGGTCCCACCAACACTCCTCTCCTGTTTCTTTTTTCGTTGTTGTTGTTGTTGTTGTTGTTGTTGGCGCCTACTCCCATCCGGGAGTTCTTGTCTTTATACAAGATGGCTTATTTATTTATTTATTTATTTTTTATTTTTTTTTATTTATTTTTTGTCTCAGTCTCTATTGTTCATTTCTATGTTGCTCCTTATATTCATAATTACTTCTCTTCATTTCATTATTCTGCCCACTGTATTTGCTACAACCTGTAATTCATTTTGTTTTAGTATTTCTGTTATTGATTCTTTTCCTTTAATGTCGCTTGTTAAATCTTCGTATGCTTCACACATGAATAAATGATGCTGATTTTCATTCTCTTCTTGGCACATGTCACATATAAGGTTAGGCTCATACTTTTTCTTATAATTTTCCTTCACTTCTAGCATTCTGGTTCGAATAAAAAATATAATCTTTGCGCTTTCAAACTCTATTTCCTCTAGGTATCTCTGTTGGCCTATTTCTTGTTCCACTGATTCCTTTGTCTTACTCCCTTTTCTCATGTCTTCACAAATTTCTTCTTTATTTTTTGTCATTATTTTTTCTTTTATTACCCTTTTTGCCACTCTCTCTTCTAATGTTTCTAAGTCTTCAGGTATGCTGTACTTTTCTTTAATGTCTTTTATTTCTCTCACGTACTCTCTTTCAAAATCTTCGCGCTGTTTTCTCATCTTTACTTCAACAGCGTCTTCTTCCCTATTCTTGAGTTCAATGTAATATTCAAGTTTTCTTTGATTAATTTTGTGTTCTATTTTTACTTCCTGTGTTTCATATAATAAAGCACATTTCGGTGTTGTCCTTGGTACCTTGATTAAGTTTGTTAAGTACTGAGTCTGAACATTATTTACAGCTTTCTTTTCTTTTTCTCTTAATGTTTTCCCACTTTCCCACCAAAAAAAATTATAGGTAATACACAAGTATTAAATAATTTTAGCCCTATTTTAATTCTACTTTTTTCAGTTCTTTTCTATTTATGATGTTAATACATTCATTTGCTGCTACCCTTGCTTTATGTATCATATTTTCCACTTTAATATTCTGTTTCCCTTTTTCTTGTATAATTATTCCCAGGTACTTATGACTTTGTGTTCTTACAATTTCTTTACCATTTATTTTTACTCTTTTTCCCTTGCCTACTAATGCTGATTGCTTTGTTTTATGTTCATTAATTTCTAGTCTTTTTAATTTTAGAAATACTTCAATTGTGTTTATTGTATCCTGTATTTTGTAATTTTCCTCTATTGCCATGATATCATCTTGAAATATTAATGGGCTTATCCTTACATTTCCTATTTTCCAATTACTTTCTTTTTCCCTCATCATTCTGCTTAGTGAATCCATAGTTATTGAACTTATTTTGGCCCCTAGCACTGATCCCTGTCTTATCATCTCCTGTACATACACTCCTTTACATTCCCCAATTTCTGTCATAGGTATCAATTCATTTTTCATATTAATTTCATATATCATTCTCCAGTTTTTACCCTTTATTCCCTTTAGCCATAGCTCCTTCATTACTTCCTTTAATACCATTTTGTCAAAACACTTTGATACATCAAAATATGCTGCTGTTATTTCTTTCTTTTTCTGTTGTGCTTCTTCAATAATATTTCTTATAAAAAAATGATGTTCCCTTACTGATTTTCCTTTCCTTGCCCCGCACTGGTAATCACTCATATTCTCCAGCTTTTCTGTCTCCTTCATTTCCATTATTTTCTCCATCATTTTCATCAGGTGTGAGTTCAGTATCAGTCCTCTATAATTGTTTAAATCTTTCTTGTTACCTTTTCCCTTATATATATTTTTTATGTATGCCTTGTGCCGTTCATTTGGTATTATTTCTCTATCATATATTTTCATCATCATTCTTATTATTGAATCCTTCATACTTTTCCCACATCTTTTAATCATTTCATTGGTAATTTTATCTGGGCCAGTTGCTTTACCAGTCTTTAACTTTGTTATTACCATTTTCACCTCTTCCTCACTTAATTTTTCCTCTTCCTTGTTTTCATACATCCAACATTCTCTGATCATACTCTCTAAGCAGTCTGTGTATTCCTCATATCCTTTTGTTAAGTCATTTGTTTTGTATATCTCTTTATAGTATTCTGTAACTCTTTCTTTTATCTTTTCTGGGTTTCTTATATCACTTCCATCTTTATCTCTTACTACATACTGCCACTGGGGTTCCTTGTTAAGTCTTCTCCTTAACCTCCACAGCGTATCACTGTTATTTCTTTTATCATTAAGCTGATTACTAATTTCTTCTATTCTTCTTTCCTCATTTTCATTTATATATTTTGCTATATTTTGCTCAATCTCTTTTCTTTCTGTTATAAAATTTGCTTTTCTGGTTTTATCTTCTCTTTTCTTATTTGTTTCCTTATCTTCCTTTTTCTTTCCATTAATATCTTCACCCTTTTATCTATTCCTGGTTTAACCCTTTTTGACATTCTTATTTTCCCAAATGCTTTATCCAGTATATTATACACTACTTTCTTCCACTTATTCCACTCAATTTCAATACTTTGTTCTTGGTAGTTTACTTTTTTCCACATCCTCTCAAAAATTTCATTTTTCTCTGTCATTTCTTTAAACTTTTCCCATCCTCCTTCTTTTTTAAAGTACCACTGTTTTACATAGTCATTCCTTACTTCTTTCATTTTATCATCCATTGCTATTAATATTGTATTATGATCTGTTTCTTTAACTTCTTTGTTTTTGTATTTCGTTAGCTTATACATTCCTTCCTCATCTATATTCATATCTATTATGTCCTCGTATACACTCCTATTCGTTATCACATAATCTAATATAGATTTTTCCTCATTATTTCTCGTGTTTACTCTTGTCCATTTACCTTTACATTTTTCTGTTCCATTTACAATTACACCTTTAACATTTTCTACCATTTGAATCAGTGCTTTGCCTGCTTCATTTTTCCCTACATTATTTCCAACTATACCATCTTCCTGATTTCCTATTTTTGCGTTTAAGTCTCCAATTATTATATAATCTTCACCCACTTTTTCTATGTTTCTAATGTGTTCTTTGAGATACTGAAACTGTTCCCTAATTTTATTGTTTGTCACCCTTCCTTCTGTTTTTCCATATACACTAATTACATTCAGTGCTCTTTTTCTGGTTTCTATTCTTACTGTCATTTCTTCTATATCTTCTGTTTCCTCACTGATTTTTACTGTGTTTAACTGTGAATTTATTTTGACCATAATTTCTATTCCTCCACCCACCTTATTTTCTCTGTTATTATTATATGCTTTATATCCTTCTAACTTCACCACTTCTCCTCTTCTCAAGAACGTTTCATTAAGTACTATAATTTCTGGGTCTGTTTTGTTTGTCACTTCTCTTAAACTTACTTGCTTTTCTTTAATTCCTCTACATTGCTCACTGATGGCTGCGATGGTCCAAAGTCATCACAGTTACACTGCTGCATTTTTCCAGTTGCAAGGAACCTTAATAGTATCAACACTTTTGTCTCGGGTGTGAGAGGATGGTTTTGATGTGTGGGCCTTTCCAGTACATCTCTTACTAATCAATCAATCAATCAGTCATTTCCTGTGGCATCCCACGGGATGCATAGGGCCTCAATGAACCCTCTCCACCAATATTTGTCTCTTGCCATCTCCTTCAGGTCCCACCAACACTCCTCTCCTGTTTCTTTTTTCATTGTCCTCAACCAGGTTTCCCTCGGCCAACCTCCACCTCTTCTTCCTCTAGCAGTCCACTCTGGCACATCCTGTATTAAACTACAGACAGACAGACAGAGACACAGAGAGAGAGAGAGAGAGAGTTTCCCGTGTCTGTCCATGTATTCACTCCTCTGCAACACTGACCAAAATAATTATGACACACATCGCACCATCTTGAGACATCATCATCATCATCATCATCATCATCATCATCATCATCATCACCACCACCACCACCACCACCACCACCACCACCACCACCACCACCACCACCACCACATCATCATCATCATCATCATGAATCCAAACTCACTATTGTATGGGGTGGGTATGATGCAGACAGAGAAACAGGTCATGGAGGCAGGACTCTGTTAATGGACTGTGCAGTGTAATAAACCATCCATTCCTTCAGTTATCATTCAGATCTTCAAAATTCTTCGCAAACCCGACATGCCAACTATTATATAAATGTGGGTTGACTGATCATGCATAATTTCACCATACACCATAATGGGATACGGGGGAATTGCTGCCTACTTCATCTTTTCGCCTTTTTCAATTTGTATAACACGATGATGTGATGTTCAAGGGTACGAGTGGACGGACGGCACTCCCTTCACCTTCATAGACTGGGACCTGAACCAGCCCGACGCTGAGGACGGCAGGAAGGAGTGTGGCTCAGCTAATGTGTTCTCCCTCAAGTTTTCTGTTTCGTACTGTGAAGCCAACCTACCCATCATCTGTGAGGCCAAGGAAGGTAAGCCGATAGATAGATACACAGATAGATAGATAGAAAAATAGATAGATGGACAGACAGCTAGATAGGTAGATATAGACAGACAGATAGATGAATAGGTAGTAGATAGATAGATAGACAAATGGAGATAGGTAGATAGATAGATAGACAGACATAGATAGATAGACAGAAAGATAGGTAGGTAGATAGATAAATTTAAACACATTTGATTAGAGGCTGTACACACAACTTTCTACGTGCACACTCTGCTTGGATAACTATTGCACCCGGGTGTTTGTACATTAACACACAGTTGCTTGTGGTTCCAAACATAGATAATTATAGATAAAACAGCTTCATTATCAACATCACTTAAGTACTTAACACATCAGCATCATAAGTTGCTAGTAATATGGTTCTTTTTTCATCCAGCCATCCATCATCCAATCCTACGTTGCCCCATGAGGAGCGTAGGAGCCCGGGGCTAGGCGGTTGGTCCCGGCATTTAAGATGAGAGTGACCAGCCTCACTCATCCCTGAGTGGCATTACATGAGCAACCAATCCCAACCACCCCTTGGATATAAACCTTCACCGGCTCAATCCAACTGGAGTGCAATAATTACCCACTAAACAACCAGGTGCCAACATTTAGTTACAGTATATGGTTACCATCCAGCATAGTAAATGGTTTCCTGATGTACAGGAAACCATTTGGCTTGTCACTCAGTGTAGAGTCACCCACAGGCAGAAGGAAGAGGAAAGAATGAAGGAAAGAAAGACAGAAGAGGGAGTGTAAAGTCACCCGTAGGCAGAAGGACGAGGAAAGAATGAAGGAAAGAAAGACAGAAGAGGATGGAAGGAAAGAAGGTTGGAGGAGAGGAAAGGGCAGACCATATATAACTGATCATAATACTCGTATGTTCAACAAGCTTCTAATATCTTACGGGGATTTTCAAGAACATGGCAAAATCTTGTTCTGTGTCCAATGATTAAATTGATAAAGTCCTTAGCCCAGACATTCTACAGGTTTATAATTCCCAGCACATAAACACGTCTCCGGCCACACCCTCTACGATGCAACTTCACCTATGCATTTGCCATAAAAGTATCTGTAAAATAATGCCGTCTTACCTGTAGGGGAGGTAGTTCATTTGTAATTACTGAGTTATGAATTATTCTTCTTGCTTTGTTCTGAGTCTCTTTCAGTTCTTGTAATGCAGTAAGGGTAAGGTTAATCTGTGTGGATATGAGTCAAATATACTGGGTTCTGGTGAGGCATTGGGGGAACGATAAACTGTACAGATATATTTGATTATATTACTGTGAATTAGTTTGTACAATGAGTAATCAAAATAAGAAGTGATGATAGTGTCATTTGAATATTCAGATTTACTATAGCAACAAGTGTCTACCTTGTTGCGAAAGTTAGTGAGGAGATGGTAACCAGGAAAACTGTATTAGCTTAAATCAGTAGAGGGAGAGACTTGGGCTTGTGTGTGGTATACGGCAGGTGGAGATATGGATTCAAGGAAGATGTGAACAGAATTCAGATTGATACTAAGACCACGGATGTCAGTAAAATTCAAGGCCGAATCTGCACTTCTCCCCTGACGAGCATGGTTTGTGGCAGTCGTTTGATGGCGACCAGGAGAGCCCTGTGTCACCAGCCCTATCCTGCAGGTGGTGGCAGTGTGAGGCACCACAGCATTTGCTCTTAATATTGCAGCTGTCATTGTTCAAGAGGGGATGGATTAGAGGTTGTGATGTATAATGTGCATGTAGTGTGGTGTGGTGTATACAGTTGGACGTAAATATTTATGAGAGTATGCTGGGTGCAGCAATGACATCATCATAGTGAATGGGTTAATGGAGATTGTTTCTAACTCATTCACCATGAATGTTATCCACTCAGCTGTGAGAGAGAAGAAAAATCTATTTGGCATTTGTCAGAGTCTGAATTAATCCCAGTGATATCCTTCGTGCAAGAGATTGTTCCAAAGAACAATACGTCCAGACAATGGACTCTTTTCCATTGTGCAAGATTTGGGGAGCATGACACCCCCAGCAATTCTTGGGGGTCAACCCTCACCTAATAATAAAAATGACCAGAAATAAGGGGTTGTGAGCAGATGGATTTTGGCGAGGCATCTCAGCTCAGTTCGTGTTGGTCCATGGTAGTATCTTCCACTACATTAAATTTTCTATCATTATTTTTAGGGGGGTTCGCCTCATGCGGAATTTATAAAGCATACAAAATAGGGGAAGCAGGGCAGATACTTTGTGATATCTTAGTACATGTTGCACAGTGGACCATAATGCAATATTTGGGAGGCCTGGCTCCCCCGGTAATTCTTGAGAGGTCAGGCACGTTCCCCAAAATAAAGAAGATCAGAAATTGGGGAAAGCGAGCACATGGATCTCAACGCAGATTACATACATATGACAAGATTTGGTATGCTGTTTCCAAGGTTTCTTTGAAGGCACAAGAAGTAACTGCAAATCTCTGTTATTATGAAGTGTAGCATCCCACTTGTTTTGGTAGTCTTACTGTACTAGTGTGAAAATTGTAAGTGATATGAAGCTTGACCTGAGTGGGCTATAGTGTGTTTTTTATGGTACGTTTTGTATCATACTAAAACTCCTTGATTTTGGTCACTGTTTTCAGTATGTAACTTAGTGACATAAAAGAGCATATTTATTTCTGCTTAATGATCATTTAGTGAATATTTCAACGTCCTGCAGTAGGCATTATTTTGTAATTCAGTACTTCACCTAAACCTGACTCATTTTGCAAAATTGGGCGTGTGCACTGCTTGTTTAGCCCATATCGGGGTTATTCAGTATAGATAATGAAATATACTGGTCCCGCATAAATCACTGAGGAACCCAACTGTCACCGGTCCCAGAGATTACGTTCTGTTGACTATTTATTGGTAGTTCCTGCTGTAAGTCGTGAAGCCAGTTACAAAGACCAGTATTACTAAAAACTATTTCATCCTTCCAGGCACCATGCACACCACGGCAGCCCCACCAACAAAGCCACCCATCACACAATGCTCGGACGTCGACTCCTGGACCTTGTACGAAGACAACTGCTACAAGTTTGTGTCTGAGTTGCGTGAGGCGCCGCAGAGCTGGTGGCAGGCTCATCTACTGTGTTGCGAGGAGGGCGGCGAGCTGGCATCCATACATTCCCACGAGGAGAACTACTGGATTGAGGCCATGGTGAGTGAAGAGACGAGGGTTAGGGAATTAGATGCCTTGTGGTCAAGTGGGCTGAGGCGCCAGGGGGAAGGAAGATCACTTGCCTGACCCAACAATATGAGTTATTTCTGGATTTTAAAAACAAATGATTGTCTCTTATTGCTTTACTGTTCTGTAATTCATGCTTCCTACTCCCTTTGGTACTACGGGGTTACTTGAAGTTATCTGTAATCATCTGGGGGTGAACGGATCGTGAATTTGGCTCTGTTACCTCTTTTTTGTTTTTTCTTGGAGGGAACAATCTTGCCGGCTCCTGGCCTTTGGTTCCATCTTTCTTGCATTAAAAAAAAAAAAAAGCCATAAAGATGTCTCGTTGTCCTGAAAACATTAGTGGAGAATGGGCCTAATAATTTCAGTACAAAAACCTTGCCCTAAGCTGAATAAGAAACCATGGTGACGATGAATGACATAAAGAATCATCGTACTGAAGGTGATCGAGACAGCAGCAACGACGTCTATGGTGTGTGGGTGGTGTGTGGAGGAGGAAGAGAGCAGCTTTGAGGATGAACTATGACCTTAGCCTTTATCATTCTTTTTTTGTGCCTGCCCTCCTGTCTTCCTATTTCTCCCATCTTTCCTGTCACTTCTTATTGCTTTTCTTTCCTTTACAGGTGGCTTTACATTGAAAGACAAGCCAAATGGTTTCCTGTAAGCCAAGAAACCATTTACAACACTGGGTGGTAACCATATAACCAAACCATACGTGCTCCCTACGTGTCATCAAGTGGGTTGGTGGAGGGTTAGTGCCCCTCCCCGTAAAACAACTAACTCAAAGTCAAATGGCCACCCCTTATGGGATTATGGCGTCTGGCAATAGATAGATAGATAGATCTAGTGTAATCCCACCTTAGGGCAGGATGAGGATCTGTTCTTTTGTACGTTATTTCAATCATTCTAATACTCATGGTGCAATGTAGGATTGGATGATGAATGAATGAATAAATAAATAATACTATCACCATACTCTTCCTATAAAATGTACATAATCCTATTACCCCGCTGTATCCAAAAATAACTAGCTAAGGGCTAGGGAGCTTGCTTAATTGATGAGAATACAAGCCATGTGTACAGTAGCATGGCTCACCTCAGTTTGGGGATTCCTTCAGAAAAAGGATGGCATCATTATTTTGAATTGAGTGATTAAATCCTTCAGCATTTAGCTTCTGTTTTCACTTCACTCAGCTAGATATGAACTCAGGGGACTGGTGGTCAGCATCCCCTGAAAGGAGGATGGTGATCTGCTGCTGAGCACTTAACAAAATTCTCCTGTAGACAAGAATACAGGATAATTGATCAGATAAATGAGAGAGCCTTCGTTAGTAGCAGACAGTGGTGTTTAGCACAGGAGGCATTTTAGCATGGTTTCTTGGCTTACAGGAAATCATTTGGCTTGTCACTCAATGTAAAGCCACCTGTAAAGGAAAGAAAAGCAATAAGAAGTGACAGGAAAGATGGGAGAAATAGGAAGAGAGGAGGACAGGCACAGAAAAGAATGATAAAGGCTATGGAGGAAGTAGGCAGCAATACATCAAGTGAGTGGATGATAGTCGCCACCACCTACCACGATACAGAAATAAACTGGTAAGAAAGGTGCCTGGGTGCTTCCCCAGCCAGTGGGATTATGACTTTCTTTTATTTAGTCACACTTGTGTAGGAGCTGACTAGCGTGGGCCAGCTGGTCTATTGTCATATAGTACTGGTATTTCTTTGATGGGTGACGGGAGATTGGGAAACTACAAAATATAAAGGTGGAACCGGCAAAGGCCTGCGGTAAGTGAATATGGAGGTAACTGGAGTGAGGTAAGTTGCCTAAAGAATTTAATAATGCTGATCCAAGAGTAGTCCCATACAGCAAGAGAATTGGGCACTACTTGAAAAGTATAACTAAAGAAGGTTTAAGGTGTTGCAAACACCATAATATGGTGTTCAATTGCTCTGTTTGGGAAACTGAATTTCCTTACGTCTTTATCACCTCTCCTTATGCAATTTTTTGCAGTGTCCTCTTGCTGATGCTTCTCCATATGTTAAGTAATCATTTATGTCTATTTTCTCCTTTCCTGATATGCATTTATATAGCATTATCATGTCACCTCTTTTCCTTCTCTCCTGTAGTGTTGGTAGATTCAGTTTATTTAGTCTTTCTTCGTAGCTTAGGTCCCTTAAGCTTGGTATCCATCTTGTAGCGGCCTTTTGAACTTTTTCAATCTTGTCTATGTGCTTTTTTAGATGAGGACTCCAGACTACTGATGCATATTCCAGGGTTGGTCTAATGAATGATGTTATTATCCTTCTCAGCATGTCTTCATTTATGTATGTGTGTGTGTGTGTGTGTGTGTAATTCACCGGGTCGTGTGTGTGTGTGTGTGTGTGTGTGTGTGTGTGTGTGTGATCTTGCCTAATTGTATCTTTACAGGAATGAGTCGTACTGTCCCGTGTCTTAAACCATTTTTATCATACATATCCTTAAATTTATGAATTGTTTTAGCACACACTTTCATCCGGTAGTGAATTCCACTGACCAATTGCCCTATTTGGGAAACTAAATTTCCTTACGTCTTTATTGCCTCTTTTTATGCAGTTTTTTGCAGTGTCCTCTTGCTGATGCATCCCCATAGGTTATATACTCATTTATGTCTATTTTCTCCTACCCTGATATGCATTTATATAGTATACTGTATATGATATACAGTATAATCATGTCTCCTCTTTTCCTTCTCTTATATTATAAAAGAAGGAAAAGAGGAGACATGATTATACTGTATATTATATACAGTATACTATATAAATGCATATCAGGGAAGGAGAAAATAGACATAAAAGTATATAACCTATGGGGATGCATCAGCAAGAGGACACTGCAAAAAACTGCATAAAAAGAGAGGCAATAAAGACGTAAGGAAATTTAGTTTCCCAAATAGGGCAATTGGTCAGTGGAAAGCACTACCGGATGAAAGTGTGTGCCAAAACAATTTATAAATTTAAGGATATGTACGATAAAAATGGTTTACGACACGGGACAGTACGACTCATTCCTGTAAAGATACAATTAGGTAAGAACACACACACACACACACAGACACACACACACACACACACACACACACACACACACATACATAAATGAAGACATGCTGAGAAGGATAATATCATTCATTAGACAAGCCCTGGAATATGCATCAGTAGTCTGGAGTCCTCATCTAAAAAATCACATAGACAAGATTGAAAAAGTTCAAAAGGCCGCTACAAGATGGGTACCAAGCTTAAGGGACCTAAACTACGAAGAAAGACTAAATAAACTGAATCTACCAACACTACAGGAGAGAAGGAAAAGAGGTGACATGATAATGCTATATAAATGCATATCAGGAAAGGAGAAAATAGACATAAATGATTACTTAACATATGGAGAAGCGTCAGCAAGAGGACACTGCAAAAAACTGCATAAGAAGAGAGGTGATAAAGACGTAAGGAAATTCAGTTTCCCAAACAGAGCAATTGATCAATGGAATGCACTACCGAATGAAATAGTGTGTGCCAAAACAATTCACAAATTTAAGGATATGTACGATAAATATCGTTTTAGACACGGGACAGTACGAGCTTGACTCATTCCTGTAAAGATACAATTAGGTAAGAACGAAGTTATACGTGTACACAGAACAGGCGAAACTTGGAATTTGACATCCGTAGACTTTTTTTCAGGCAGCAAAATTTATTAGCGAATATATAGCCGATCGAAAGTTAGGTTAGGTCACTTTGGGCAAGGTTTGGTCTGATTAGGTAATTTTTGGTTGGGTTGGCTTCAGTTCGACTAGATATAGACGGATTAGGTTAGATTGCTTTAGAATACGTCGGTTTTGATAGGTTTTGAGATGGGTTTTATTTGGTTGGGTTAGGCTGGGTTAGGTTCGGTTGGATTAGGTCATTTTAGGCTTGACTGGGTTGGGTTAGGTCAGGTATGGTATGGTTAAGTGAGACTGGGTAGGATTAGGTAGGGTTGGATGCAGTTAGGCTGCTTCAAAATAGATTATGTTAAGTATGGGGAGGTTACGTGAGGTTAAATACAATTAGACTGGGTTAGGTGAGGTTAAGCTAGATTAGGTTGGGTTGATTTAAGTTGGATTAGGTCATTCGAGGTTAGGCAGGGTTTAATTGGTATGAGTCTGGGGAAATAGCAGTCAGATAGATTATTTTCTGGTTAGGAGGGCCGATAGGAGGTTAGTGAGGGATGTTAAAGGTATAGGAAGTGAGGAGTGTGTGCAGCAGCACAAACTATTGATTTGTGATATGGTGCTTAAAGAACAGGCGATGAAAAAGAGGACTTATGTACCTAGGAGGAAAATATGGAAGCTGAAAATCCAAGTAGTAAGGGATGCCTTCTATAGCGAGTTGAGGAGAGTGGTGGTTGAACAGGGAGCTGTAGACAGAGGCGTTAATGAACAGTCCAGAGCCCTCAAGAACAATTTCTTGAGAGTTACTGATGTAACATGCGGCTGGACAAGAGGACCACCAAGACATAAAGTAACTTGGTGGTGGGATGAGGGTGTAGAAGCTGCAATTAAGGAGAAAAGAAGGCTTTTCCGGGAATGGAAGAAGGGTGGTAGCAAAGAGGAATATTTGGCTGCCAAGCGTAGGGCTAGGAGAGAGGTATACAGGGCAAAGTCTGAGTCACAGAGACAATTACTTGATAACCTAAATCATGGGGAAAGGAAAAATATATTTAGGGTGGCAGGTCAGGTGAAGAGGGATAATCGGGATATCATAGGTGAGCAGTGTGTGAAGAATGATGAAGGAAGGGTAGTGGTGAACAGTGAGGATATTAAAGATGCATGGAGAGAGCATTATAACCGGTTGTTGAATGGGGAGTTTGACTGGGACAGGGAAGGTTTGGAGCCAGCAGATCCAGTGTCTGGCCCTTGGCCTTTGATTGATACTGCTACTGTGAGTGAGGGAATAGGCAGGATGAGGGTGGGGAAGGCAGCAGGTGTGTCTGGGTTGACTGCCGAAATGTTGAAGGCCTCAGGCGATATAGGGGTGAGTTTAGTCACTGACCTGATAAATAGGATTATTTATGAGTGTGTTGTCCCAGATGATTGGCTGAAGAGTGTAATTGTAAATGTGTATAAAGGGAAGGGTGATGCCCTGGAAAGAGGAAATTATAGAGGTATAAAGCTTTTAGATCAGATAATGAAGGTAATGGAGAGAGTTTTAGAAGGTATGATTAGAGTCTATCTATCTATCTATCTATTGCCAGACGCCTCAATCCCGTTTGGGGTGGCCACAAACAAATCGCCTCCAAGTCGCCCTGTCCCCCACCATTTCACTGCCCTGCTCCCAACTCACACCCCCCTCTCGCATATACCTCTCCACCCCATCCCTCCATCTCATCCTCGGCCTCCCCCTCCCTCTTTCCCCCTCCACCTCACTCACATACACTCTCTTCGTCAGTCTTTCACCCTCCATCCTCTCCACATGGCCAAACCACCTCAGTGTGTTCCTCATAACGCTTCCTATCACATCCACATCCACACCACAACGCTCCTTTATATCCTCATTCGTCAGCCTGTCTCTCCACGTGACTCCACAGGCTCCTCTTAAATAACTCATTTCCACTGCTCTCACTCTTGACTTGTGTCCTTCCAACAATGTCCAAGCTTCACTTCCGTACGTTAGAGTTGGTATCACAATACTGTCATGCAGTAACTTTTTCACTTCCATGCTCACTTCCCTGTTTCTTATCACTGCTTTCAAGGAACCAGCAACCTTTCTTCCCTGCTGTACCCTTTCAAGCACTTCACCCTCCAAACCTCCATCCTTACTCATCACACTACCCAAATACCTAAACGTACTCACATTTTCCAATTCCTCACCATCTAAACTCGCTGTACATTCATTAACTTCACCTCTTTCAAAGACCATCACTTTACTCTTCCCTATATTCACCTTTAGGTTCCGTTTCTTACACACTCTCTCAAACTCATCCACCAAGCCTTGCAGCTCCCCTTCGTCTTCACTCAACAACACAGTATCATCTGCAAACAACAGTACAGGGAGTTTCCAAACACTATCCTCTCTCACCAGGGCCACTCCAACATCTACTACCCTACCTTGTACCTCTTTTATTACCCCATCCATGTACAGATTGAACAACCATGGAGACATGACACATCCCTGTTTCAAACCAACTTTCAAAGAGAAAAATTCACTTAGTTCACCATCCACACGCACTGCAGCCTTCGCACCATCGTACATACTCTTCACAGCATTCAACAACTTCCCATCTACTCCATATATTCTTAACACTTTCCACAATCCTTGTCTATCCACCCTGTCATATGCTTTCTCCAAATCCATGAAAGCCACATACAACTTCTTTCCCTTCTCTAGAAACTTTTCCACTAAAGATCTAAGAATGAATATCTGATCTACACAACCTCTTCCCTTCCTAAAGCCTCCCTGTTCTTCTCCAACTAATTTCTCTGTTCTTTCTCTAACTCTGTCTATAAGTATCCTACCATACACTTTTCCTATTATACTAAGAAGACAAATGCCCCTATGATTACCACATATTGATGAGATGCAGTTTGGGTTTATGCCAGGTAGGGGAACCACTGATGCCATATTCATTGTTCGACCATCAACAGGCATCTTTATAAAGTATCCCTGGCTGATATGGAAGACTACTGTATTTCATTTTCCATATGTTTAATCCATAAGGTTTTATCAAGAGGCTGCAACGGATGTACAGTAAGACTTCTTATGCTGCTTCCCCCCTCCCCGCCTTTTTTTTTTCCATAGTAAATATTGGAAAGATTGCCAGCTAATGTTCTGTAGCTCAAAATGTAGCTGATGTAGCATTGTCACCCAGATAGCAGTACCATTGATAGGGAATTAGTCAATACTTCAGAACTCTAACACCAGCGTATATAATATGGATTTACAGTCAAGTACTCACCCCATCCCACTCCTCCGAATTTAAAAATTGCTGTGTTTTTTTCCTGTATATTTTTTTATGTATTAGTAGACTTGGTCTTGTTTATGATGAAACGTAATTTGGACTGTGATGTTCTTCATGACTAATTTTCCTCAAATCTTTCAGGTATAGAATGTGACTAAGAAGCCAAAGACCATTATCGTGTCCCAGTTCCATCAGTGCATGTGGTAAAGTGAAAAGCATTGCAAGAAGGAATAAGGAGAGATAGCCTAACCTAAGCCACTATATGACGACCCCTACAAAATTAGCTCCCCCAGCTCAAACTAGCCTTAAAAGGTAAGTCTTGGTTAGAACAGTTCAGGGACATAATATAATGAAAATCGGTAACGTTGGTTACTTCTAAAGTTATACCCACTTCTTCATACTGGTTTGGTGCCACAATTCGTATGTGAGTCCCATCAATCACACCAGCTACCCCAGGAAAGCCAGCAATTCGCCTGAATTTTCTTTCAGTTCTTTGTAGTTCAGGGATTGTATGGGGGAACTTCACAAACCTCTTAACAATGTGTGGAGCATTTAGAGCACAGAGTGTTTCCGTTATCACATTGCTCACTGATGGCTGCGATGGTCCAAAGTCATCACAGTTACACTGCTGCATTTTTCCAGTTGCAAGGAACCTTAATAGTATCAACACTTTTGTCTCGGGTGTGAGAGGATTGTTTCGATGTGTGGGCCTTTCCAGTACATCTCTTACTAATCAATCAATCAATCAGTCATTTCCTGTGGCATCCCACGGGATGCATAGGGCCTCAATGAACTCTCTCCACCAATATTTGTCTCTTGCCATCTCCTTCAGGTCCCACCAACACTCCTCTCCTGCTTCCTTTTTCATTGTCCTCAACCAGGTTTCCCTCAGCCTACCTCTACCTCTTCTTCCTCTAGCAGTCCACTCTGGCACATCCTGTATTAAACTACCTTCTTTTCTGTATATGTGCCCCAGCCACTTCCAGCAAGACAGTCTCACATATTCATTAACTGGTTCCACTCTCGTAATATCCCTTACTCTTGCATTTGTAACTCTGTCTTGCCACTTTACCCCAAGAATCCTTCTCAGTATTTTATTCTCAAATCCTAATACTCTCTGATCTCTTGCAATTGTACTGTGCCATGACTCATGCTCGTAAATTAAAATTGGTCTAACCATGAACTTGTAAATTTTCACTTTAGTATGTACCGAAAGCATATTATTATTCCAAACAGATTTCAACATTCCAACAGTATTGAGATGTACCAATATATTAATATTACATGTGTTTTTACCCTTACTGCTACAGTAGTAGGCACTTCATTCATGTAAGTTTAACTTTTCCCATGATATACAGTATATTTGTGTGTATGCATTTGTCTGCAGGATATAAAGGGCTTGCTGCATGTAGCACAGGGATTTCAGTTAGTAGATGGAGGCATATATATCTGAATATATGATGTACCGGTATACATTTTAGTATCTTTTCAGAACCACATCACATCACTGTTCCTGACAACAGCAAGAGAAGATCCTTGATGGGTGACTTTCCATGCATCTCAGCAGACAGCTCCTTCCTGGATAACACTGGCTCCATCCCCAGCAGAATCTCATCAAGGTCAGTACAGATCCAGTCTCGTTAGTCATGGTCTTATTGAGGGAATGAGGCTGTGGAGCTTTTCTCAGCCCTGAGTTTCCACCAAAATGAAGCCCAAATGAGCCCCAAAACAAGTTTAAACCCAATCTAAATGGCCTAACAGCTGTCAAGGAAGGTAACCTAAGCCTATCACCTGTAAATAACTCACTAAAGCCAACAAAAAAAATCAGACAATCGTCAAATATAAGTCTGGAAAAAATCAAGCTTAGTAAACTGTACCCCAAAATGACAATGTTCACCTCACCTATGGCTAAAACACTTTAATCTAAGTCTAAAAACAGTTTATAAATCAACCTAAACACACAATTTTAGTCTAAAATGTCATCAAAATCTAAAAAAAAAAAATCAAAGCCCATCGTTAAACCAGGATTTGGTCATCGTTAGGCGGGGTATGGTGGTATTTCTACCCCAGTCGTTAAGCTGGGGTATCGCATCTAGGGGTGTCGTATATCGAGGTATTACTGTAATGGCCGTAATGAGTAGGTTTCTGTCAGGAAAAAGGGGCCGGTGTGATTAGAGTGTGAGGCTGGAGTGACTAAATCACTAGAGCTGGTAAATTAGGGGATGGAGTGACTTGAAGCCAATTATGCAGCGTGGAGAGCCGCCATTAGGTGACCAAGGCAAGGCTTTTAACAAGGGTACAACAAGGAAGAAAGGTTGCTGGTTCCTTGAAAGCAGTGATAAGAAACAGGGAAGTGAGCATGGAAGTGAAAAAGTTACTACATGACAGTATTGTGATACCAACTCTAACATATGGAAGTGAAGCTTGGACCTTGTTGGAGGGACAGAAGTCAAGAGTCAGAGCAGTGGAAATGAGTTATTTAAGAGGAGCATGTGGATTTGCATGGAGAGACAGGCTGACAAACGAGGAAGTGAAGGAGCTTTGTGGTGTGGATGTGTCTGTGATAGAAAGCATTAGGAGAAACACATTGAGGTGGTTTGGCCATATGGAGAGGATGGAGAGTGAGAGACTGATGAGGAGAGTGTATTTGAGTGGGGTGGAGGGGGAGACCAAGGATGAGATGGAGGGAAGGAGTGGAGAGGTATATGAGAGAGGGGGGTGTGAGTTGGCAGCAGGGCAGTGAAATGGCAGGGGACAGGGCGACGTGGAGGCGATTTGTTTGTGGCCACCCCATATGGGATTAAGGCATCTGGCAATAAATAGATAGAGATAGAGTTCCTATAGTATGTTCACTGTAACCTGGCTTAGAGAAGTTAATCCTAGAATTGATAGAAGAGGAAAGAAGCATGGTGTGGGGGTCAAGAGAAACACAGCTGCGTGTGCTTGGCTTTATGCCGAGCAGCCAGGACGGTTGCGGCTGATGCCTGAGGCTGTGATTCAAAAGGATCCGGCAATACCCAGCATATCGTATGGATAGGCCTATGAACAGGCAGTATCCTACACAATATCCTTGAAAGGAACAGTTTATGGGCTCCTGGCCTTTGGTTCCTTCTTCCTAGCATCCATCCATCCATCATTCAGCATCCATCCATCCATCTTCCAATCCTATGTTGCCCCATGAGGAACGTAGGAGCCCGGGGCAAGGCAAGTTGGTCCTGACATTTCAGATGAGAGTGCCCAGCCTCACTCATCCCTGAGTGGCATTATGTGAGCAATAAACCCCAACCACCCCTTGGATATAAACCTTCACCGGCTCAATCTGATTGGAGCGCAATAATTACCCACTAAACCACCAGGCGCCAAAATTTGGTCATATGGTTACCACCCAGCATAATAAATGGTTTCCTGGTGTACAGGAAACCATTTGGCTTGTCATTCAGTGTAGAGTCACCCACAGGCAGAAGGAAGAGGAAAGAATGAAGGAAAGCAAGACAGAAGAGGATGGAAGGAAAGAAGGATAGGGGAGAGGAAAGGACAGACACCCGAGAGCAGCACTACATCAGGTGAGTGGATGGTGTAGTGCTACATAAAAAAAAAAAAGGTCATCAGTTTATTTTACCATGGTGAGGAAAAAAAAAAAATGTGATAATGATGGTGGTGGTGCTGATGATGACGATTGATGATATACATTTTTTTTTTGCAGGCCACACAACTCCCTCTTTGAAGACAACATGTTCAGGTTAACCCTGGAATTGACAGAGGGTAGGAAAAGTTAGGGAACATGATGATGATGATGATGATAATCATAGGTGATTATGTGCAATGCAGTATTTCAAAATGTGCTTAATAGTATGGGGTGCTGTGTTGCATCCTGGACAGGCATCAGTGACGGAGTCATCCAGCCTCTTCTGGTAACTTAAGAGAGCTGGATGATACCCACATTTCAGCCTGGCCAGGTGGACCCTGTCCTCACGAGGGAGGTAGGATTCAGAAGGGTGGATAGCAGGAGGCCGTGCATGCAGCTGTGTTGTTTTTAAGTGACTGAATGGAGTGGTGAGTGATTTGAGTATGGATATGCTTCTGGAAGCTGGTCTGAGGCGAGCAGTGGGGGAGAGATGACAGTACAATATTTGTGTATGATATCGTGTTCTGGGTGTTGTTTTGATGTTCACTGGTGTGTGTGGATGTGCTGCTATGTACTGTAGTTGATGTTGTAGGTTTGTGGAGGCTGCAGCAAGAAACTGGGTGCCTCTCACGTCTAGATGATCCTTTACTTTGAGGACATTGGTTTTGTGATGTAGGTGGTTTGTGGGTGTAGTAGCTGTGCAGCCTGTGATTATTTTTAGAGCCTTGTTCTGTATGGTCTGTAGAGTGTTGTAGTGTGTTTTGGTGAGGTTAGAAGCGCAGGCAGGGCTTGCATAATTCATCACTGAACGTATATATTGTTTGTATACTGTGGTGGTGGTTTCTTTGTTGTGTCCGAATGTTGTATGGGCAAGTGACCTCAAGGCATTGAGTCTTGATGTTATTTTATTTTTAATGTTTGTGATGTGTTGTTTAAATGACATTGATGTATTGTATGTTACACCAAGGATTTTGTGTGTGTGTGTGTGTGTGTGTGATAGGGGAGTGTTGTTTATGGTGAGGTGTGGGATGTGACTGTGTTCTGCTGTCCAGTTTGTGAAAAGGGTCACTAGATTTGGCTGGGGCTATTTTGATCCTGTTTGTGGTGAACCATTGGTGTAGTGTGTCGAGGTAAGGTTGGAGGATGTTCTTACCTAATTGTATCTTTACAGGAATGAGTCAAGCTCGTATTGTCCCGTGTCTTAGACCATATTTATCGTACATATCCTTAAATTTGTGAATTGTTTTGGCACACACTATTTCATTCGGTAGTGCATTCCATTGATCAATTGCTCTGTTTGGGAAACTGAATTTCCTTACGTCTTTATCACCTCTCTTCTTATGCAGTTTTTTGCAGTGTCCTCTTGCTGATGCTTCTCTATATGTTAAGTAATCATTTATGTCTATTTTCTCCTTTCCTGATATGCACTTATATAGCATTATCATGTCACCTCATTTCCTTCTCTCCTGTAGTGTTGGTAGATTCAGTTTATTTAGTCATTCTTCATAGCTTAGGTCCCTTAAGCTTGGTATCCATCTTGTAGCGGCCCTTTGAACTTTTTCAATCTTGTCTATATGCTTTTTTAGATGAGGACTCCAGACTATTGATGCATATTCCAGGGTTGGTCTAATGAATGATGTTATTATCCTTCTTAGCATGTCTTCATTTATGTATGTGAATGCTATTCTCATATTTGCAAGCAGTGTATACATGTTCCGTACCTTCTCGCTGATGTGGTCAGCCGGAGATAGTCTGTTATTGATAATCACACCTAGGTCTTTCTCTCTTTCTGATGTGTATAGGGTTTTATTTCCTAACTTATAATCCCAATCAGGTCTTTTTCCACTTTTACCAAACTTGATTACATGACACTTGTCCACATTGAATTCCATTTGCCATGTACTACTCCATTCATGAAGTTTATTTAATTCTTCTTGTAGCTCCCTGCAAGAGTCTGTGCTAGTAATTCTCCTTTGTATTTTTGCATCATCTGCAAACATATTCAGATAGCTCTCATTTCCAGTGTTACTGTTTATATCATTTATGTACACTAGAAACATGATTGGTGCCAGCACCGAACCCTGTGGTACTCCACTAGTCACTTCTTTCCATGATGAGTAGTTTCCTCTTAGTACTGTCCTCATTTCTCTTTTTATGAGAAAGTCTTGCATCCAACAAAACAGTTTGCCTCGAATTCCTCCTTGATGGTACAGCTTCCATAAAAGTCTTTGGTGTGGTACTGTGTCAAAAGCTTTCTTGAAATCTAAATAGATACTGTCCACCCATCCTTCCCTTTCCTGTATTGTGTTTGTTACTCTGTCATAGTAGCTCAACAGATTAGTAACACATGATTTTCCTTTTCTGAAACCAAACTGTCTTTCTGTTATCATACTGTGTTCTTCTAGATGATTTACCCAAACTTTTCTTATAAGTTTTTCTAATACCTTGCTTACAACACTGGTCAGTGATACTGGTCGGTAGTTGAGAGGATTTTGTCTATTTCCTTTCTTGAATAAGGGGACTATATTTGCTTTTTTCCAAATATCAGGTAGTTTCCCTTGACTCAAGGATTTCTTGAAAATTAAAAATAATGGTTTACTTAACTCCTTTGCACATTCTCGTAACACCCAACATGAAATTTCATCAGGACCACTTGCTTTTCCTCTGTCTAATCTACTTAACTCCTCCTGTATTACTTTTTCTGCTATTTGTATATCTGGTAGTATGTGTGGACATGCGTGTTCCACATATTCCCTCTCAAAATTTTTTTCTTCTGTAAAAACTAATTGGAAATTCTTATTTAGTGCTTCACAAATATCTTTCTCTTGTGTATAAGTGATTCCCTCGTCCGTGATGGATTGTATTATATCTTTTACTTTGGTTTTGCTTCTGATATAGCTGTAAAACAGCTTTGGTTAATCACTACTTTTATTTATTATATCCTCCTCAAACTGTTTTTGGGCTTCCCTCCTTATTCTTGTATAGTCGTTTCTTGCCTGTTTGTAATTATTATACGCCCTTTCACTATTGTGTCTTCTGTATCTATTCCACAACAAATCTCTTCTTTCTTTTGATTTTTTACATTCTGTATTGAACCATTTCTGTATTTTCTTATCTGCTTCTTTGTGCTGTGGGATGTGTGCAGCTGTGTTTGCATTTTGGTGTGTACTGTACATGTAAGGGTTATATTATCTGCATAGGAAGCTGTGTGTATCTGTGGTGTGTGGGGTGTGGGTATGTCGTGCATGTAAAGGTTAAAGAGTGTAGGGGACAAAACAAAAAGAGTTTGAGATGATGGTGGTGATCATTATGATGATGATACATATATATATATATTTTTTTCATAGACCACACAACCCCTCTTGAATATGGCACATTCCAGTTAATCCTGGAATTGACAGAGTTCAAGATGGTGGTGGTGATGAGTATAATGATACTGAATACATTTTTAAAATTTTAGATGTAGTGCTGCTGTCGGGTGTCTGCCCTTTCCTCTCCTCCATCCTTCTTTCCTTCCATCCTCTTCTGTCTTCCTTTCCTTCATTCTTTCCTCCTCCTTCTGCCTATGGATAACTTTACACTCCCTCTTTTGTCTTTCTTTCCTTCATTCTTTCCTCTTCCTTCTGCCTGTGGGTGACCCTACACTGAGTGACAAGCCAAATGGTTTCCTGTACACCAGGAAACCATTTACTATGCTGGGTGGTAACCATATAACCAAATTTTGGCGGCTGGTGGTTTAGTGGGTAATTATTGCGCTCCAATCGGATTGGGCTGGTGAAGGTTTATATCCAAGGGATGGTTGGGGTTGATTGCTCATGTAATGCCACTCAGGGATGAGTCAGGCTGGTCACTCTCATCTTTTTGTCAGGACCAACTTGCCTAGCCCCGGGTTCTACACTCCTCTCTGGGGCGACATAGGATTGGATGATGAATGAGTGAATGAATTATTATTATTATTTCATCTATCCATCCATCATCCAATCCTACATTGCCCCATGAGGAACGTAGGAGCCCGGGGCTAGGCAGTTGGTCTCGATATTTAAGATGAGAGTGACCAGCCTCACTCATCCCTGAGTGGCATTACATGAGCAATCAACCCCAACCACCCCTTAGATATAAACCTTCACCGGCTCAATCCGACTGGAGCGCAATAATTACCCACTAAACCACCAGGTGCCAAAATTTGGTTATATGGTTACCACCCAGCGTAGTAAATGGTTTCCTGGTGTACAGGAAACCATTTGGCTTGTCACTCAGTGTAGAGTCACCCACAGGCAGAAGGAAAAGGAAAGAAAGACAGAAGAGGGAGTGTAAAGTCACCTGTAGGCAGAAAGACAAGGAAAGAATGAAGGAAAGAAAGACAGAAAAGGATGGAAGGAAAGAAGGATGGAAGAGAGGAATGGGCAGACACCTGAGAGCAGCACTACATCGAGTGAGTGGATGGTGAGCGCCCCCACCTACCACCAATTATTATTATTATTATTATTATCATTATTATTATTTTTTATTATTATTATTATTATTATTGTTATTATTATTATTATTATAATTATAATGCTGTATGGTAGTGGGACCTGGGCAGTAAAGGAAGAGGATATTTGCAGTCTCAAATGTACAGAAATGAGAGTGGTCATGTGGATGTGCTGTGCGTATCTGCGTGCAAGGTCTGGGGGACTAGGTTTACAGTGGAAGACTTGAGAGGTAGGATGGGACTGGAGTGTATTGGTGTTGTGATGAGGAGAGGTAGATTGAGGTGGTCTGGGCATGTGGAGAGGATGAGGGATGATAACTGGGTACAGAAAGTGAGAAGTGTTAATGTTGGGGGTAAAGAGGTAGACCTAAAAAGACCTGTGATGAGGTCATTGAGTGTGACCTGAAGGATAAGGGACTGAATAGGGAAGTTGCCAGAGATTGAGCAGCTTGGAGAGCCGCCACTAGGTGATGAAGGCTGATGCATGCAAGCATGTTGGAACCTTCAAAAACGAAACGACAAGTTATTATTTTTTCAAGGCAGACGACACTCCCCTTTGAAGACATTAATATCATTTTTTTCCACCCCTAATGGGATTAAGGCATCTGGCTATAGATACAGTAGAGAGGTATATAGATTATTATTATTATTATTATTTTTCAGGGCAGACAACACCCTCTTTGAAGCCAGCACTTTGGTGTAGCGCCGCCAGCCTGTCACCATCAAACTGGTCAGCAAGATGTTCCAGGCCAGTGTTTACTTGGATGGTGGCATTTGCTGGGACATTCTATTCTAATTTGATGGTAAGTTAGACTGACCCGATTCTTCATCCATTGGCAGAATCTTGTATAATTTAGTAATGGATGTGACAGTCATCAAACAGTGCATGCTGACTATAGTTCATTCACTTTAACTTGTCCCAGATTGTCATCATTTTGCAGCTTGTCATAGTTGTGAATGAGGCCTTTAGTCATGTAGTAAGTTCAGCAAAATAATGTCCCATGGGAATTTTGGTATGACAGCAAGCCACTATTCAGATATCTCAAGGATGCCCCAAAATAACATTAAAAAACCTGTTGGCAGTCAGAGAAACTGTTGGCATAAGCCTAATGACACCTGTATTGAAAGTACAGTGGGCCCCCATTTATGCATGTTCAGTTTATGCATTTCTACATTTATGCAAGCGGCAAAATATTCATTCAGTAGTTATCAGTTTATGCGAAATTAAGTCATTTTATGCGGCTTGCTACACATAGTGGCCTAAATTCAGGGAGAAACACAATTATGCTGCACTCCATCATTTTATGCGAGGCTGTGGTGGCCTGGCTGTGCCTGGCTGAGAGAGAGAGAGAGAGAGAGTGTTCACCGAAGTTCATAAAATTTTATACAGTACTTTATTCTCTACCAATATATTCATGTAATATCTATTTTAAGGTAAAAGTAATCAAAATAATGAATTACCGGAATAAGTGAGTATCGCCCATCACTAGTGAATGAGTGTAGTTGCCGCCGGCTGGCTGTGCGTAGCTACTGCGCCACTTGTGAGACAGTTTCATAGTTGGGCAGTATTCCGCCGCTCCCGCCATTTGAACATAGTGCTCAGTCTGCCCCTTGCTTGCCCTCCATTGACCTTGTGATTGTTTGCTGGTCGCACAATTTTGCTTATTTTCGCACAGTGTGAGTTGCATATCGTTTGGCTGCTATTATGCCACTAAGTCAAGGAGGGAAAAGTAAGAGTATCGCTCTACAGATGAAGAGAGATGTTATCGAGAGAAAAGAGAATGGTGAGGGTATTACAGCCATTGGTAAAGCAATGGGGTTGGGTTAATCATCAGTGAGAGCAATTTGGAAGAACAAGGTGGAAATTTTGAAAAGCATCAAGGCCTGTGGCTCGTCTGGCCTAGACTCTCACACTTACACTACAGACGATCGAGTGGTAAAGATGGAGAAGTTTCTGAACATCTGGATATCGAGGAAAGAACAAGAGGGGGTACCACTGGACAAGCGTCAAATTAAACAGCAAGCAAAGGCATTTTACCAAATTATTTGCCACAAGTCGAACTCCCCTCCAGGTAAGTTTACTGCATCAAATGGGTGGTTACAGCATTTCCTGGAAAGGAAAGGAATTTGTAATGTGAAGCTGACCGGAGAGAGTGCCTCAGCAGACAGTGTGGCAACTGGGATGTTTTCTACTTATCTGAAGGAGCTAATCGACGAGGGAGGCTGTAGTCCTGACTGCATTTATAACATGGATGAAGCTAGATTACCATACAAAAGAATGCCCAAGTCAACCTACCTCGCAAAACAAATCAAGCAAGCTCGCGGCAGAAAAGCACATAAGTCTAGAATAACTGTGCTCTTTTGTTTAACTTGACTGGCACTCACAAAATGAAGCCTATGGTGGTACACACAGCAAAGCATCCCAGGTGTTTCAAGCACCTGCGAGACATGAGCAATGCACCTGTTTACTGGAGGGTGACCCAGAATGGCCGGATGAACTCGTCAACAACCAAGGATTGGCTGTTAAAGCATTTTGTGCCAGATGCAAAGTTAAAGTGTCAACAGTTGGGGATACCCTTTCAAGTTATGCTAATAATGGACAACTGCCCTGTCCACCCTGACTATCATTCAGATCTTCATCCCAATGTCAAGATTGTGCTTCTTCCCCCTAATACTACAAGTGTGGTCCAGCCGTTAGATCAAGAAATCATTGCTAATGTGAAAGCGCTTTATCAAATGCATGTCTATAAGCTTCAGAGGTCAAGAACTGTGAGTGGGAAAGAAATTTGTTAAATCATTGCTGAGGCTGACGAGGATGCTGACATTAACAACCCTTAGCTCCAGGCTGAAGAAGATAAGGAAGTTGATGATCCTCAACCACTACCCCAGGCTGACCACTAAGTGCTGAGTGTGCACCAGTTCCGGTGCCAGTTCACCGTTAAGAGTGCAGTGGATAATCTTCTTAAGGCATGGAACGAGATCAGTGATGCTACAATTTATCATGCCTGGAAGCCTCTCTGTCCCATTCTAGTTAGTGAGCAGCGCGGACAAGTGCAGAACATGGGTGACAGTGTTACACAAGCCGTGAGGCAGCAAGGCAGGTTCCCGGGTTTAGTGAGATGACTCCTGAGGACATAGCAGAGATTAGTGCAGCTGGTGAAGTGACTACCCCAGAAGACATCATGAGTGCTACAGCAATTGAGGACAGTCTACAGGATCAGCCACAATCCCTGCAAGTCACATCTGCAGGAAAACTCGCTATGGCAAACATTTGTGTTATCTTGGTAGCTGTAGATGAATTGAAGGATGTCTTAATGGCAAACGAGCAGTCAAGCATTCGCAAAACAGAAGTGATTCATGCCATTGACAACATGTTTCACATCTACAAAGAACAGCACATTAAAAAATTGAACAGGAGGAAGCAAACATTAATAACAAAAATTGCTCATCTTGTCCAGCCAGCCCAACCCGGCCAGCCAGCCCAGCCTGCCGCACTATTCGAGACCAAGCCAGGCCCATTGCACCAGAATGATGATGTAATGTCTGTTGTGAGTGATCACGATTTTGAAGGCATCATTCAAGAGGTGGATGCTATGAGGTGTTCTGGGGCAGTGTTAGGTGATAGCAGTAGTGTGGAAGAGGATGAGCAGTAACCTCGCCCACAGCAACGGAATCCCACCCTTCCCTGCAACTTGGTAGAATTACGGTAAACAACGATTTGTACATTGTTCTTTGTTTATTATTGTACCTTAGTTGGAATACATATCATTGTTCTTTATAATAGAGGAGTATTAATGTCCATGTGAGTGTGAAAATAATATAATCATAACTCTAGCCCCTAAAGTGGGGAATGTCTGTCCACCAAACTCCATTTTTCCCATAAGGCCTGCGGTTCCATTTATGCATTTTCCATTTATGTGTGCTTGTTTGTCCACCAAATTGTCGCATAAATGGGGGCCCTATTGTATATCACTGGCACATTTCACTTGGATTTTTTTATCAAGATAACCTACAAAGCTTACATGTTTGCTGCTGTGATTAAATTTTCATCCAGGTTCTGCCTCATAGAGCCCCAGTAGGATTAAAGTGATTTTATTTTCAGGAGGCAGTTTTTTTTTATCAAGTAAATGATAAAATGAACCTCAGTGACTGAACAGACAGTAGTATCTACTTTTGTATCTTAATACACCCTTTTTTCCTATTGCTTCTAATCCCCCCCTTGTTGTATGTTGCAGGAGAGGGAGGAGGAGGGAGAGGGAGTGGAGGGGAGGGAGGGCATAAGGGGGCAGGAAGGAGGGGGGATGAAGGGGGAGAGAGGAGGGAGAGGGGGATGGAGGAAGCTGCTTTTCAGGGAAGTGGAAGAGGTAGAGGGAAGAAGGATGACCAGAAATGGAAAGACAAGGAGGGGAAAGGAAGAAAGGAGAGAGAGATGGGGTGGAGGAGAGGCAGGAAGGAGGAAGAATGGACATGAAGGGAGGGATAGAGGGGGTGGGAACTGGTGGGGGGATGGAGGGGGCAGGAAACAAGTGGAGGGAAAGAATGTTGAGATTGGTGGAATCTGCCAGCTTTGGTCAGCCTGGCTGGAGCTGTGACTGGTGAAGGATTTTTACATTTTTCTATATGATTTTTTTTCCTTTTTCTTCCCATTAATTGTTTTTATGCTGATAATATTGACTTTAGCGTGTCTTGCAAACATTCCTGAGTATTTCTAAAGCTTACCCATTGATATTTTTCCTGGAGTTTTTAGTGTCATGGCTTATATGAATGTTCTTTTTCAGGGGTGTGAGTTTGGGGGGAAGGACAGCATGATGGCAAAAAACTGCATGACATGGAGGTGAAGTAATTTGTGGGCACCTTTCCGGCATCAAGGCATTTAGCTGTACAGGACTACCACCACCACAGCTACCAGAACTATCATAGCCACTACTAGAGCAACCACAACCATCATAACACTATTGCTGGAGAGGACATTTAGCTGGATACGACTTTGGTCAGTATGCCGTAACCATATCTATTATTTTTTTGTGCCTGCTACTTCCATATGGCTTTATATAGCTTAAGAGGCTTTTCTAGAGGGGTTAGATATACATACAGCAGACTTTCACCAATAAAAGTGATGATATGTAGGGCAGGTGGCAATACTGTCAAAGCAGAGGAAGTGTGGCCAGGTGTAGGTTGCTGCAAGGGTGTGGGAAATAACTTCATCTTGGTCAGTGTTTGTGATAAGTGGCTGCATAGGAGATGTAATGGTGGATCAAGCGGAAATGACTCACTCCGGCCCATAGCTCTTCCCGCCCTAGTCACTCCGACCCTTAGCTAATAATAATAATAATTAGGTTAGCTAAAAATGAGTAATAATAACAGCTGTAACGACTGGATTTCTGTCAGGAAAGGGGGGTCGGTGTGACTAGGGTGGGAGGCCAGAGTGGCTAGGGCCAGCAAAACTAGGGGCCGGCGTGACTTGAAACCCATCAAGCAGCGTGGAGAGCCGCCATTAGGTGACCACGGCTGATGCATGCAAGGATGTTGGTGCCTTTGATACGATGATACAAATTGAATTCTAAATTTGGTATAGAATATCTTATTTAACACTGATCCCTTGTCCCTTTTCAGTTAATTTACAGCCAGGTGTAGTAAGATTGGGTGAGTAATTTTGACTAGTAACCAAGGAGAAACATTCCATACTTAAGGCTCAGTTTTCCATGCAACAACTTTGTAAAGATCCCTAGCTCCTTTTCAGTTAGTTGATGGCCAAGTGTATTCAGTTTGAGAGGGTTAGTTTGACTATAGGTGCATTACAATAACTAGGTCCATATTTTTCTTTTGTGGGTTATTTCACAGAGCTTATTGGTAGAAAGACAGTGGTTTGTCTCTACATTCATCCCATAGCACTTCGTGACCAGCCTTATATTTTGATATTTGTCTAGTATTACAGTTTAGCATTTAAGATGGAGGGATGGCAAATTTAGACCAAGTTACCTGCCCTTGGGTGGGAAAGGAGGTCCGGATGATCGATGATGATAACAATGGACTCATTCCTAACCCCTAGTTAAGGTTTGTCAAAGTCCATGCAACCACATCTTCATGTTAGTCATGGGAATGACCCTTTATTAGAAAACTGGCTATAGGAGCAAGAATATGTGGCTGATGTGTTACTGGGATCATCCACACCTTTCTCACCCCAAGGTAGGGTCCAGAGAGGCAGAAAAAAACTTGATAGAATGAGATACTAACCAGTGTTCATCCAGTTGAATGAGCCACATGGCCATTCTCACCATTCAGGCCCCTGGAATCCTGGCATCAAGGGGCTAAAATGTTTGCTGAGCCTTTGACCATGATGAAGCAGTCTACTGTAAATGGCAGTATACAGGTTTTACTCTAACCTGGCCTAAAATTCTCTTTCCATCCGAATTCCTCAGCTGTAACAAGAGTTTAATTCATCAAACATAACAAGAGTAATTCTAGACTATAATGTTAGTCCAGAAGTGTTAAGGATGAGATGTAGATTTGTCATATTGTCTTTCTGCCTCTGTGCCACAGATAAGCTGCAAAAGGACAAATTTAGGCCTACCTATAATCTCCAGTCTTTCAAACGCGGTGTGTCCAGGTATCTCGAACTGAACATATCTTGAATTTGGCTCTCTTTTTTTTTTTTTTTTTTTTTCTTGGAAGGAATGGTTTGCGGGCTCCTTGCCTATGGTTTCTTCTTCCTTGCATTAAAAAAAAAAAAAAAAGCAGCCATACTCTTTTCTTGAACTTGGCCTAAACTGCCCCTCATCTTGAAAATGATCTTGTAAGGATGAACATTATAATATACTATACTCATTTCACTTTACTTTGGTCTAAAAGTGACAACTCCCAGTCTTGAAAACTGAACTGTAACAAAAGCCTATTAAAAAACTGCTATACACTTCATTCTGGTTTGAAAATTCTCAGCATCTTGAATTTTTTGAGTTTGAACAATAGTTAAACACTAGAATATGATGCTCATCACAAAGAAGTGCTGTGGAAAGGATAACTAGCTGTAGCACTGCATTGCTGTGCCACTGAACTATGTATGAAATGGGTTACTGAAGACATTGTTGGGCAAGTTGAGGTATATGGTAGTGGTAGTTGGAGTAGTAGTAGTAATAGCAGTAGTGGTAGCGTAATCTGGTGTATTTCTGCTGAATGTCTACTCTAAATGTAAATAATTTGTAATACAGTACAGTATATTCCCTCTTCTGTTGTTCTTTCCCTCATTCTTTCCTCTTGCTTCTGCCTATGGGTGACTCTACACTGAGTGACAAGCCAAGCAGTTTTCTGTACATCAGGAAGCCACTTACTATGCTCGGTTTTAACCAGGTGTCCAAATTATGGCGCCTGGTGGTTTAGTGGGAAATCAAGGCATTCCAATCGGATTGAGCTTGTATAGGTTTATATCCAAGGGATGGTTGGGGCTTATTGCTCATCAAATGCCACTCAGGGATGAGTGAGGCTGGTCACTGTCATCTTAAATGTCAGGACCAACTTGCCGAGCCCCAGACTCCTATGCTTCTCATGGGGCAACATAGGATTATATGTTGGATGGAATAGATTTTTCAAAATATCGTCTTAAAAATCCTAGAAAAAAATCCCTAAGTTGTAAAATGTCATCTAATGGAAACCCAGTCTTGGCATGACACACTAGGGTCATCGTGTTTTAGCCTGTGAGGGTCCATAGTGGCTTCCAGTCTGAAAACCAACACATAAGATGTAAAATTCCCGGCCAAATCCCGGTATATCCCAGCTTCCTCCACGATTGTGTCATGTCAGCTCAGAGTTGCCTGCACAAATTTTCTGCAGTAACTCTGATAGTGATTAATTTTGCATACAATAGTTCTCAACAGTAGTGATTAAGGCCTATATAAAGTGTATGTATAGTGTAATAGTGTTCTTAAGGCCTGTATATAAAGTGTAAGGTAGTGCAATTGTGATTATGGTTAAAAAATGTTGCACAGAAGTGGAAATGTTGCACAGAAGTGATCTTGTGCCCCCATAACACCTCTATATCTTACCAAAAGGCCCTTCCTCCTTATGCTTAGATTACACCCTCTGCAAACATGGTAAGGAATTTTTTTCTGGTTAGTCAGGATGCCTCACACTTTCCATAAGTTAGAAATTCAGTGAACTCAAAATGGCCTCAGCCCCTATTATTCCAACTTAAAGAGGTTTTACTGTATATAAAATCTATATCTATATATACAGCATCTTTGTTGTCATTGCAGCTTTGTTGGTGTGTTACTACAAATTACACTACTGTATCAGAACTGTATAGGAAAAGTCTTATTTCAAAGTCTTACCTTTCATTGAAAGTATTGTTTCAATGATGTTATTAAATAGAATTTGTTGTGTGCACTTGATGGGAAAAGGTGGAAGGAGGTAGGGAAGGCCAAGGTGATGGCTGGAAATGGTGAAGGAATGTGTGAGAAAATGAGGTGTGGAAGTTAAGGAAGTAAGAGATGATTAAGATAGAAGGACAAAATGTGAAAGGAGATGCATAAGACAGTTATGGCACATTTTGTTTTTTAGCAAGGGAGTCCATGGGAATACTTTGTGTCACAGGTGCACACATAACTGCATGTAAACAGGAAAAGTACAAGTGAAGTTTATATGGATAGTTTTGCACCTGTGAAGCTGAGCCAAGATTTTGAAGGCTCGAATTGTGTGTGAAAGGTTGTGCTGCCCATTTCACTGGATGCTCTGTTTATTAGTTCTATTGTGTGCTTCCTCTTTCCTCTTTTTGGATGATTCTTATCCCATTTTATGATGGGAAGCTTGGTTGGAAGTGATGATGATAGGGTGAGGGGTGTTTAAGTCATCCTATGACTTTCTAGGATAGATGTGTTTGTCTCATTTATTCTTGCCATTAAAATTCTGTATCGCTTAATCATGCTAAGGTTTTTTGCTTGCTGAAATCAGCAAAATTAAAACTGTGTGTAATTTGATAAAAATAGATATGTCTCATTTTCTTAGTGCATACAGGTGTTTGTGTACGGTGTCCTGCTTTCACTGTGGTATTTGGGAGTTGTCTTGCAAAGGCTGGTGTTTTCTTTTATCTTTATTGTTTTCTTGTTAGGTCCAAGGTTATACTGTATCTTGCTTTTCACCTTTAGTTATATTTTATTGCAACAGTTATACAATTGCTTACCTTGTATCAGAGTATTGACTTTTTATTTTTTTATAGTTAAGTGTGACAGGGTTTAACAATGAATGCCCTCAACTTTTCTTTCATTGATAAAGACAAAATCTGCTTAGGTATATTTTCATTTTAACCAATGGTACTAAGTGAAATAATGTTAATATGTTTCGCTGTTGGGTATGTTAAAAATATTAGAGAGTAGATTTAAAGAACCATCTGTAACCATTTCTTTATTTCAATCCTCAGATGCAGGACAAGGTGTGGCCACCAGTGCCTCCTTATGGTGGCTGTGGCAGCAAGAGGTCTTGACACTGTTCATTTAGACAAGAAGGACCCATTTACCAGCATCGCATCTCTGTTCTTCCATCATACGGTAAGCAGTAATCTGTACAGCATGTAATAACTACATTTTTGTACCCCATGCTAACTTGTTGGCCACCACTTGATGACATTACCAATGTAATAAGCATACACTGCAGTAAACCTTCTGTATTGACTCTGTCAGATACATTTTTGTGAAGCTACAGAGTGTGGTGAATGTTTTTGGCATATCAGATAGAGCCAGGATTCCAAGGGTTTGAATGATGAGTGAATGGAAGCGTGACCCACTGGATTGGGCAAACTTGGGCTGTCTGGATGTTGCTACCCCTCACCCTGCCCTAGGGTGGGAAAGAAGGTGCTGCTGCTGCTGATGATGATGATGATAACAGGCCAACTGGGGACAACATTGAGCCAATAATCATTTGGCTGGGGCAGGGTGTTTTTAACCCACATTGCTGGTGCAGCACATATGGGTAAAATGGGGTGTTTTTTAAGGTGTTTTGACCCACTTATATTTAACCTAACATGATTAAATATCAGTCAAACAAACTTCAGTATTTCCTCTAACCTCGGAAAGAAACTGGTTCTGTAAGTGGTACATGATTGGAGGAGGAGTGAGTTGAATAGGAGGTGTTCTGTGTGGCTGGTGAGTGCAGGTCTTTAAGGCAGATGCAAGGCAGCATCCTGAAATTAAGTAAGGAAATGGTCAAGTGGGAATAAATATCAGTCAGGTGCGTGGGTTAATGGCCTTCACATTTATTTATCCACCATTCAAACCTCTGAAATTTGAAGACTTGTTTAATGAGTGTTATAACATCTACAACAGAGGTCATGTGCATTTTGATGCAGCATTTATTTCTGTTCATCACCTTTTAATTCTTCAGCATCAGTACCTGTTTTATTATATATATATATTTTTTTAATTTATTCTTTTAATGCTTTCACTTACTAAATACTGTAATGGAATAAGTTATTATGTACTTAGTTCTTCTGTATTTACTTCACTTAAGTATACTGTTTACTTACTGTAAAGGCCAGACTCAGCGCTTGAAGAGATATGTTTTATTTCATGAAAATTTTTCACTGTAAAACTTTAACTCAGACAGCATATTATGTTTAACAGAATGGGAGGTATGGTGAATTACCCATTACAGTGATCGATGTTTATTATTTTCTAACAGGCACTTCTTTCTTTATTTATATCTATATAATGGCAATAGCATATATTTGTATAACTAATACACAAGTAAGAGCTTAATTTGGTTACCCATTTTCTTGCTGTTGTGCTAATGAGGGACTTCCAGAGTGTCTTCTGCTACCTAGCTGGCCAGCCTAACTCAGTCATGGGTCAAAATTGTAACATAACCATCGTGGCTATTCTACACATGATAAAATAACAAAAAAGAGAAGGTAGACTCTTGCACACGTATGGTGGTAAGCTCCGCCCATTGTTTGGCGTTCCCCGCCACCCTGCTCCCTTGTGACGTCACCAGGAGCACCAAATTGGCTCTGTCAAACCAGACCAAAATTTGTATCTTCTGTTCTTTTGCTGCAGACATCACACTAATGATATGTATATGCATATACAGTACATGTCAATATAATATGAGGTTATCAGCTGAATTTTGACAGTCATTTTGAAAAGATTAGGAGAAATACACTGAGGTGGTTTGGACATGTGGAGAGGATGGAGAATGAAAGACTGACTAAGAGGGTGTATGTAGGTGAGGTGGAGGGAGGGAAAGGGAGGGGTAGACCGAGGATGAGGTGGAGGGATGGAGTTGAGAGGTATATGAGGGAGGGGGGGGTGAGTTGGGGGGAGGGGAGTCAAATGGTGGGTGACAGAGTGACTTGGAGGCGTTTTGTCTGCGGCCACCCTTTGCGGGATTAGGGCATCGGGCTATAGATAGATAGATAGATTTTAGTTGCGGGGATAACTTTCCCTTTCATGTAAGAACTATGTTAGCAGTTTTACCATACATTAACTCACCATCACAGTAGAATAATGAGACGTTTCCCATGCTCACCATGGTTTTGGCCAGCTGTTTTATTATGTGGAGTGTGACGACAATAACACTATTACAGTACTTATTTCTTGATTTATTTCTATGGAACCTTAGTCCAAGTAACATAATAATGCTTTCATTTTGGCAACTTCATCATAATTGACAGAATGTAGCATGGTTACATAACCTAAAAATGGATTGTAGTTTCTTAAAATGACCATTCGATTAGGTTATACATTTGGCAGAAAATTACTTTGTATTTTCCTTTAATGATTTTGTACCTTATTTCTACTTACTTGCCTGAGAACCAAACCTTCACTTGTAGTAATACTTTGCAGAGGTTGTATAAAAGACTTAACTAAATACATACACAACTATAAGCTTTATATTTTTAATATATTGCATATATGAAATAACAGATTATCACATAATACTGCCCACAGCTTATGGGTAGAGAGCATACTTATCTTTGGTGAGTATGTTAGCACACTTGGTATCAAACTTTAAGTAAAAAAGGAATTATACATTGCATAAATGTCTAAAATCACAGATGATTATCACATTATACTTGTAAGAGCTTATGAGTAAAGAGCATACACAGTATGGAAATTTGGCTTACAAGAGATTTCTAGTTATTTTACAATGATAGCCTCAAGAGGTTGTACTGTATAAGGAATTAGCCTATACCTGTTCATTACATAACTCATTATTATAACATGTGACATTCTGTAACAATGAATTGAGTATGACATTTAACTACACTCCATATTTAAGCCTACCTAGTATTATTTGACTGTTTTTGTAATTTTCTTAAATTTTTTTCGCATGTTACCGAGACTCACTTCCTTATTCAGTTTCCGTATACGAAACTGTAATCTGCAGCACAGATAGAATTCTATGACATCTTTAGGAATTTCAGGGATGATATTTGTTGCCTTGTTGACCATTGATCCAAGTGAGTTGCTCCCTGCTCTTAACCTGTCTCCATGCTCTTCTTGAAAAACCTTTTCAGCCATCATAAATTTTGTAGCATATTGCTGCATCATGCGGTTAAGACCTCCATTACTTTATAAACTTATCCAGTCAGAAGAGGCATCAGCTACTCCACCAAGGAAGGGATATCTTTTTTTAAACTTGTTGACAATATATTCTAAAACATAAGCATGTCCTTCAGTTTCATTTTCTGGTATACAATGTTGATCAACCAAGATGGTTTCATCCATAGTGTCATCATTTACCGAGTCTTCAACCACAATATCTCTACATAAATCTGCACTAATACAGAGGTTGTCTAAGATGTTTGCTGAATTCTTTTAATAGGTGAACTACAAGCTTTACAATTTTGTAATCCTTTTGCAATACTTGGATCATCTCCATCAAATTCAGTATTTGCTTTTAAAGATAGAAGAACTTGTTTATGACCTACCGGTAGTATATATCTCTTGATTCTCTGTTTGAAAGTAACTGGACAAGGGTGGTCGTAAAAACTACCCATCTGACGAATCACCCCAAAGAAATTCTCTAAAACATCCTGATTCAAGCGTCTGGTGAATAAGTAAGTGAATCCAAATCTTTTATGCAAATCATCATACATGGAAACAAGTGATTTAGATGTAATGACAATTCCATTCTGAAAAGGATACACTTTGTTTGATACTTTTGATAATCAAAGAGATCATTTTATTAATTATGTCCATTTGGTAAGAGGAATGGCAAAATGGCTCTCTCTCCTTCTTATCCTCTGCACCACTGGAATTCAGTACATCAAACCACTGGTCAACAATAAGAATGAAATCAGCTGTTGCCCTCCAGTTGCCACTTTTCAAAACTTGATTTTTCCCCAGCTGATTAAAAGCTTTGCCCACTGAAGATGAGAGGAGATGTGCTGCACTTCTGACCTTTTGCCGTTCTGAACCAGTAACCAGTAGAGATTGTTTGCTAATTTTTGTATGCCATTTTAAAGTCACCACATTCATAATCAACCAATTCAAACAAGGGTATTTTACTGACTGGTCCTAAGGGTGTTTCTGTTCCATGATCAAGGAGATTGTTTCGAATTAACATTAACAGATATGGAGCATCAGCAAATACATAGACACATCTACTTTCATCAGCTGGATTTCTGAAAGATGTAGTGTCCTGGCTTATCCCTAAAGTAGAGAACAAGCCTCTGTTGGAACCACTCATATCACATACTGTACCCCACACCTCAAAACCTACTTCTTCAACACTGTTAATAATGGAAAATAACAGTTCCTTGGTCATTTTTGTGTCAAAATTATAATAAACAGGTTGCTTCCAATTGCCAATAATGCCTGTAGCCATAACAACTTGAACATATTCATGGCTACAATAAAGCTTGTCTGCAGTTCTGTCATACACATAACACCTGTCAACTTTCATTTCATCAAACGATATCATGCAAGCTTTTTCGCCATTGGTCATGGATTGTCCTTTTGCCTTCATCATTCTTAATACTGAGTTTAGAATACCTGGTTCAAAATTAATATCTTTAACCCATTTATTCAAAGTCGAAATTGAAGGAAGAGGCAGTTTCCAGTGCTTTCGCATCCATCTGTAGCATTTGGCACTCACACTTCTAACAGTCAGAGCAAAGGCAATGTCATCTTCAGTCCAATGTCTTGCTGATCTTTTGGGTATTAGACATTTGATCTGAGTATCAGTGAAGTATGGTTTCAGATATTCCTCAACAGCCTTTACTGTATTATTTTTCATACACTGCTTTGCATCGTTAATGGCAAAAATTATTATTTTTTGGTCAACTTTTAACATTTTATTTTTATATCTCAACTTTAAATTTTCTTTTTTTAATCTTTCAGTATCACTCTGTTGTTTCTCCAACTGCAATTGTAAAAAATTTTCATCAACCAGTGTCAGTGGCAAATTAGAGGAGGCTTTTGACATACTGCTGATGTTGGCTGAAGGAATGGCAAGGGCTGACGGCAGGAGGTCAGCGCCGGTTGTAGGCATGGCAGAGGCTGATGATAGGTGGTCAGCGCTTCTTGTAGGCATGGCAGAGGCTGACGGCAGGTGCTCAGCGCTGGTTGTAGGCATGGAAGGAGCTGGTGGCAGGTGCTCAGAGCTGGTTGTAGGCATGGTAGGAACTGATGGCAGGTGCTCAGTGCTGGTTGTAGGCATGGTAGGAGCTGATGGCAGGTGCTCAGCACTGGTTGTAGGCATGGTAGGAGCTGATTGTGGATGACCAGTATTTCTAGGAGGAACAGTATCCTCTTTAGTAACAGCACCTGAAATAAGTATATTATGGTATAAAGACTGAAGGAGAAAGAGAAGAATATAAGAGAGCAGTGGAAGAGCGATTAGACAGGTACGAATGGGAACAGATGAGCAATGTGGAAGAAATGAACAAGATATTTGTGGAGGAAATATGTGCAGCATGTGAGGAAGTATGTGGAGTGAGGAGGAGATGCAAGGGAGAGCAAGGAACAGCATGGTGATGTGATGAGGTGAAAGTGGCTCTGGCACAAAAGAAGAAAGTGTATAAGAAATGGATGAGAAGTAAAGGGCAAGGAGAAATAGAGAGAAGGAAGCAGGAAATATATGTAGGAGAGAGGTAAAATTGATAGTAAGAGAGGTTAGGAGGAGGAACTTGAGTGAGAAGTGGAAGGAATCAAAGAAATTGTTCTTGAAGGAGGTGAAAATAGTGCAATAGGGTAATAAGGGAAGTGTTAGTAAAACTTAGTAAAGGGAAGTAATAAGGGCATGTTAGGCAAGGTTACATAATAGCGTACGACATATTGTGATGGCATGTTACAAGTTCATACTTCCTCCTTTATATATTACAGCTCCTCAGCATACACCACTATGTAGTCAAAAGGGGTTAAAAATTATATATTAGGGTTGAACTCAAACTTCAATGTTCATATTTTGAAGGCCAGGTATGAGCACTAGCTAAATCTGATTTACTTTAAATGAAGCATAACCATACCTGTGAAAGTTAATGTTTTAGTGTTTTTTCAATGGGGTGATAATGAACCTTATGAAAAAAAAATAACATTCACTCCAATATATGGTACCCAAACTGTATTGTAATTGGATCCAAAATATGAATTATTGCTCAATCAATAAACCTGTCCATTTTTTTGTAAAGTTTAAATCACTTACAGGTACCAGCAATATGAAAAAAGCAATGTGTAAAAATCTTGCTAACTTTACTTCTTAATTAATGCCAATGGGCAAAAATCCTTATTGACATTTCTGCATGCAAAATGTTGTTGTTAGTTTTGGTTAGCCCCAGTCCTGCCAGGCCAGCAGGCCCATCTGCAGCTGGTTTGCAACTGCCCCTGTAATTTGTAATACAGTAATATACAGCTACTGTACCTTTTAAGAGGAAATTCATTGTACACCAGACATCTGATGGCCTATCATTTTCAGGGGATGGTTGAATTGTAGTTGAACCACTTGAGTTCCACACCAATTCTGCAGCAAGCTTCCTGCTATTCCTTTCAGTAATCCGCTTCTGCCTTTTGGTTGTGGATGATTCTGTAAATGATGATAGAGCCTGGATTATAGTTCCAAAACATGAACAGCACCTTGGTAAAATAACTCTAACATGACCTCATTTGACACCATGGTATTTAGGTATTTTACAAGTTGGCAATGTGCAGTTCAGGTTAGGTTATGTGAATTATTTTGGTTATTATTTCCAACTGGGATTATGGGGGTTCACTGATCCTGAGGGAGTACTGTATACTATACACATATAATATTCCTGAACTGTTTATTGCCTACTTGTAAAAACTTGCCAGTATTTATACAGCCTTATGCAAATAGATGTAACTTAACAAGTATCCTAACGTTACTGTGGGTAATGCTAACATTACAAAAATAATCATATCTCTCTATGTCTGCAAAGGATGATTAATTAAAAGTAAATGTTCTACATTACCATATTGGAAGCTGCCTCATAACTCATTTACTGTAAATTGTCTCAAGACCACACCACTGAAGTTTAAATTTTCCATAGTCCATGAAAATATGTTTAAAAATTCTGCTAGATATTTGCTGTGATCAACACAATCGTTAACAGTTATTTTAGATGACTTCCATCACCATGTATGTGCAAGCCATTTTACCTACGGTACCTACCTTCATTTTCAGAGTTAATTGTTTTACAGGGAGGGGCACTAATCCTACTTAAGGTTAAAAAAAAAAAAAAAAAAAAAGCAGCACACATTCAGGAGTGGTATTTCCCTCCTCAGTTAACTTAAGTGCTATTATAAATGTGACAGTCTGCCTCTCACAGCCCTACCCCCAACGTTCACACTTCACACTTTCCACACCCAACTGTCATCCTCCACCCTCTCCACATGCCCACCAACCCCACTTGACACGTTTATATTACAACTCGTTACATCAAGGACATATCAGTCACATGAAACATAATGGCTAACATACAAAGCGGATAAGTTATAACAAGACAGTGTCGCAACACAGCTGGGGATAAGGAACACATTCACATAATAATAATTGTGTTACACATAATAAACTAATGTCTGTTGCAATAGATCACAATATGAAATGAACAATGTTATTTATGAAAAGAGTACATAAAAATCCTCATAAATAAAGTACTCACACCATTGCCTCCCAAATGATGACTGGTAAATAGTAAGAAATGGGTGCTCTCCAAATCCAAACAGTAACTTAACAGCACTGATCTAAGACTGCCCCAGACACCACTCAAATCAAACCAAAGAGCAGGAAGTAGTACCCATAATGCCCAAGACACAATGAAGACACAAAAAGCATATACACCACTTATATACAGCAATTTATATATGCACAGTGCATACTCTGGTATATAATGCATATGATACTTTACAATGATGTACTGTTGTGCACTAGTTTAAACCTGAGTATAATCATGTAGTGTTTGCCTAAATATAACTTTTAGATGGATCAGTTACAGAGAAAGAGTTTATTTCTAGTTAGTTTTCATGAGCCTGTGACTGCTAGTAACTGTCATAGTTTTATAAAATACTTTGGTGTTAGCTTGAATAAAAACTGTGTGCATCAGGTCCAGTCAAAGGGTTAAATGGTGTAGGGAGCATAGGTGGCCTGATAGCAGCCCTTCCTTAACAACCTATCTATCCATCTGTCTATCTGTTGCCAGACGCCTTAATCCCATAAGGGGTTGCCACAAACAAATCGCCTCCATGTCGCCCTGTCCCCCATCATTTCACTATTGTGTTCCCAGTTCACACGCCCCTCTCTTGTATACAACCCTCTCTCATAACAACCCTTTTTGTATATTACACCTCAGCATTATGCACTGTTATTTATGGTGCTTGTACAGTGACAGTGTTTGCATCAGTAATATACAAAAGCATACTGAGATGAAATGTGCACAGTGAATGGCTCAGAAAGAGGTGCTGAGATATATCCAAATCCACCAAGAATACAACTGTAAATGGCAATGTTGTACTGATTATGATAATTGATTTTGCAGGATGAAGGAAGCAGAAGAGAAAAAGATGACCAAAGAGAAGAAAGATGTGGCTAAGGTGATGAAAGAAGCTGGTGGTCTGAGGAGTAAATTGAAGAACAAGTTGAAGCTGGTGCAGAGAGGGAGCCAGGATACAAAAAGCCATCGTTACAAGTAAGGCACATTACTGTATTTGGAATGATCAGTCAAAGGTCACAGTCACAGGGCAAGAGTTTGATGATTGAAGGGTTTAGGTGTTGTGTTCTCCAAGTACTCCATGTCTTGGTGGTTTCATTGTTAAATTGATGGTGACTTAACAGTAGTAGAAATTCTTTCAGCTAGTGTTTGAAAGTAATTATTGACATATTTGTGTGTGTCATTGTCTAGTCTGCATATTAATGTTGAAGGTCTGTATTGAGATGTACCAATATAATAATATTACATGTGTTTTTACCCTTACTGCTACAGTGGTAGGCACTTCATTCATGTAAGTTTAACTTTTCCCATGATATATAATTGTGTGTTTGTACCGGTTGATAGCTCTCTTAAGACCAAGGCTGGTGGGCTGGTCATGAAGTTTCTGTCAGCTGAGGCCAAAGGTGAGGCAACTGGGGTGTTGAGTGATCATTTTGGCTCTGAGGGCACTTTTTGCATATCAGAGCCAAAGAAAATGTTGCCTAAAATGACTGTGACAGGCCTTTCCTCTTCCTTGGGTGACTCTGACATCATCCCAAACATTCTGAAAAAAAACAGTAAAATTAAGATGCTCGTTGATCGGGGTTGTACCCTCAACTTTTTCTTCACAAGAACAAGGAATGACACCAAAACTGCTGTCTTGAAGATGTCGCCAGAGGTGAGATCCTCCATTGTAGAACAGGGCAGTTACATCTATGTGGATCTTACAAGATGCCGCACTTTCGATAGATTCTGGGTTACACAGTGTCATCATTGTCAAGGCTTTGGTCATACATTTGAGAGATGTTCTAGGAAAAATGATGAACCTAAATGTGTCTTTTGTGCTGGAATCCATAAATCTAAGGATTGTAGTAACAGAAATTCACCCAAATGCATCAACTGGTCTTCTTTAAGACATCAAGATGCTAATTCAAATTTACAGTCGGTTGCTCATTTTGCATCAAGTAGAGACTGTCCAATCATGATTTCTCATAGGAATAGATTGATTGAAAACACAAATTTGACCATTCAAAAATCTGACTACGTCCCTCTTGAACCAGTTAAGGATGGGTCTTTTAAATATTCGTTCTATCCATAATAAGATAGACTATATTAATGAAACTCTAAATCAGCAAGAGCTTGACATTTTGTGCCTGACTGAGACCTGGTTGTATGAGTCTGATATAGATATTATTCGTAATGCTTTGCCTAAGACACATTCTATTATTAGTATTCCCAGGCCTGCTGCTGACTATCCGGGAGGAGGTGTAGCTCTCATCTACTCGGCAGCACTTGCAAACGTCTCTCTCATTGACTCAGACCTGACCCCATCTTCATTTGAATTTATGGAAGTATTAATAAATTTCCATCAGAATACCATTAGAATTGCAATTGTTTATTGACCAAGTCATCCGGGTGGAGATCGAGGTTTTATGGAGGAGTTTGGGCAGTTTTTTGAAGGGTTTTCTCTTAAACCTGGAGGACTTCTTGTTTGTGGTGATTTCAATTATTGGGTTGACAGTCCAGAGTCAAAACCATTTTCTTCAGAATTCCTTGAGTTGATCACCCAGAACAATTTTTTCAGTCATGTGAGTAATCCAACTCATGTCTCAGGACATGTCCTTGACTTGATCTTGTCCCCTGTTGGTTGCAGGCATGTATCAGATGTGGAGGTTGACTCATTTGACCCCGTCATCTCTGATCATGCTCTGATCACTCTTAGTTTTGATGTCCCGAAATCCCCTTCATATAAAAAGGTAATCAGGTTCAGAAATTACAGGAATGTTGACCGCCAGTTGATGTGTCTTGAAATTGACCAACTTTTAAACTCCATCGATTCTTCCAGTCTGTCTTCTGATGAGTTAGTTGATATTTACAACAACGAGCTTAGGTCAGTTTTTGACCATTATTGTCCTGAGGTAGTAAAAACAATTACTGTACGTGATGATTCTCCGTGGTATGGTCCATCCATTAATTCCTTGCGGAGACAACGTAGAAAGGCAGAACATGAGTGGTGCTTGCAGCAGACCGAAGTAACTCGTTTGTGTTATGTTTTGGGAGAAGAGCAGTCATTCACACTGAAAAAGCCCAAAAGGCTAGGTATTATCAAAATAAAGTTGATTCATGTGGTGGTGATAAAAAAAAAACTGTCTGCAGTTGTGAACAATTTGGTTGGTCGGAGGAATGTAATTGTTAAACCAACTTCTGTATCTGATACCCAATTGGCTTCTGATTTTGCTTTTTTTTTACAAGTAAGATATCTTGCATAAGAAGTGATTTAGACAGAAGTTCTCCTAGTGAAGCATACTCAGTTGACTTCCAGCCATGGTGCACCGGGGATCATTTGCTTTCGACATTTCCTTTGCTGGATGTAAATAAAGTCAAATGTTACATCAGAGAACTTAATAAAACATTTTGCTCACTCGATCCATGTAACATGTCACAACTGCCTGATGTGTATGAGCACGCTGCAGACTTTATCTGCAACATAATAAATAGATGCTTCTTAGAAAGTAATTTTGTGCGGTCTGAGAAAAGTGCTTTGCTTAGGCCCCTAATTAAGAAACCTGGCCTTGATGTCGAGAGCATAACAAATTATCGTTCCGTCTCTAACCTGTCTTTTTTATCCAAGATTATTGAGCGGGCCATACTCGATCAACTTGTACCACTACTGGAACACAACAGAGTTGTTCCTGTTGTTCAATCAGCTTACAGAAAATACCATTCAGCTGAAAGTGCACTAACAAGGATTCAGTGTGACTTGGTGGCAAACACTTGTAGTGGGATGTCCTCTCTCCTAGTTCTGTTGGATCTGTCTGCAGCTTTTGATACAGTAGATCATAAACTGTTGTTGGACGATCTGTATTTTTATATTGTTCGTGATAGTTCCCTTTTGCTCCTCAAGTCGTATCTGTCGGACAGATTTCAGAGGGTGGTTGTTGATTACGCTAGTTCTGATTCTGCTCCCCTTCTATTTGGAGTCCCTCAATGATGAGTTTTGGGCCCAATTCTATTTACTATCTACACAAGTAGTTTATCGTCTCTACTTGATGCTCATGATGTGTCCTATCATTTTTATGCTGATGACACCCAGCTCTATGTTAAGATGTCAAATATCAACGATAGTAAGTCAAAGTTTGAATCTCTAATGTCTGATATTAAGATTTGGATGGCTAAGAGGAAACTTAAGCTGAATGATGATAAAACTGAGATCATCATCATCAGAGGAAACAGAAGGGGTGATGACACTGACAGTGCCCTGGCTTTGAACATTGGCGTGTCACAGCTGCATCCAGTCAGTTCTGTTCGAAAATTGGGTGTTTATTTTAATTCTAAGTTAAATTACAAAGAACATATTAATCAGGTTGTAAGAGGGTGTAACTTGCATATCAGAAATCTGTACTCTGTGAGAAGATTCCTGAATAGACGGTGCCTCTTGTCATGGACATGCTTACTAATTTTTGTGTGAGCTCTGTGCTCGATAGGGTTCAGTTGTTTTGTGTTTTAATTGTTCTGTAATAATTATTATGAACTCGTTTATGAATTTAGTAATTCTCCAGTTTTGTGTTTATAATTATATTATCTATCTATCTATAGCCCGACGCCCTAATCCCGCAAAGGGTGGCCGCAGACAAAACACCTCCAAGTCGCTCTGTCACCCACCATTTGACTACCCTCCCCCCAACTCACCCCCCCCTCCCACATATACCTCTCAACTCCATCCCTCCACCTCATCCTCGGTCTACCCCTCCCTCTCCCTCCCTCCACCTCACCTACATACACCTTCTTAGTCAGTCTTTCATTCTCCATTCTCTCCACATGTCCAAACCACCTCAGTGTATTTCTCCTAATCTTTTCAACCACATCCACATCTACCCCACAACGTTCCTTCACTTCTTCATTCGTCAACCTGTCCCTCCACGTCACTCCACATGCTCCTCTCAAGTAACTCATTTCCACTGCTCTCACTCTTGACTTGTTCCCCTCTTGCAAGGTCCACGCTTCGCATCCATACGTCAGGGTAGGGATCACAATACCATCATGCAGTGACTTCTTAACTTCCCTACTCACCTCCCTATTTCTCATCACTGCTTTCAGTGTACCAACAACCTTCCTTCCCTGCTGTACCCTTTCACGTACTTTATCCCCCAAAGTTCCATCCTTACTCATCACACTACCCAAGTACTTGAATGCACTCACATTCTCCATATCCTCACCATCCAACCTTTAGTATATTTTGTAGTAAGGTTGAAATTTTATATAATACAGTAGTTTGCAACATCTTAAAAGACCAATTGGTAACCTTGGGTAACTGATGGAGTCGAGGGAGGGAGCTGTTCGTCTGTGACTCACTCCTTGACTGATCTGTGTGGTGTTAGCAACCCCTGAGACGAACAGCTCCTGCCTTCTGTTTCCTCGATTGTGTACAAGTGGTCCAGAGGTTTACTTTAGTTCATGTGGTCACCTTACAGCTAAGTTAATGGCTTAACCTTACCTTTTAATATATATGTATGAGGGTATTACTGTTCTGCTTAACCAGTTAGGTTTTGACAAATTAGAGAAAAGCGAAGTTTCTCCCATTATTCCTGCAAGCTTGTTTGGCAGTGTTAACCTTGGTGAGACTATTTAATGATTGTATAATGTGTAATATATATCAGACTTTTTGCTCAGTTTTATATTCCTAATATGATTCGTTCACTTTTTACGGGTTACTTGTTTGACCATGTTACAATTAGAATTTTCTTCCTCTAGACAGTAGAATTCATAACATATGGGGGCCCGACCGGGATAATTCTGAAGCCTTGAGTGAAGCTTTTCTTCGTTTTGCCAGACGTTTTAATTCCGAATAATGGTGGTTTGAAGAGTCTTCTCTTTCTTGTCATTGTTTTGATTTTGATTTACTTTGACATTTCTATAAGTTATTATGGCAGTATTTGATTTAGCTGAATTTGTTGCTGACCCTTCATTGCCATTATTACAGGATGTAGTTTTGAAAAAAGTGATTGGGTTTCGCTTGCTACTTATTATGAAATACCATTTGACAGTAAAATAAGAAAAGAAGAACTCAAAAGGATAGTAATTCAAACATTAGTGTCTAGCAATATACTTCCTAGTTCTGCTTTAACTTTGTGTGATACAAATCCTGTGGGTGAAGGTGGCAGCCATGTTTCAGAACTGATTGCTTTGAGGAAGTTGGAATTGGTTGAGGCTGCTAAACAGAGGGAAGCTTCACAGCGACAGAGGGAACATGAGAGAGAACAAAGGGAGCATGACCTTAAGAAGTTACAACTAGAGTTAGAATTAAAAAGGGAAGGTAATATTTAGGTTCAGTTTGATGTCAGTAAGCATGCCAAGTTAATTCCGTCATTTGATGAGCGTGATCCTGAAGAGTTTTTTTTGCAATTTGAAATGATTGCAAATAGTTTAAAGTGGCCAAAGGAGAACTGGTCAATTCTGGTTCAGACGGTATTGGTCGGAAAAGCAAAGACTATTTTTATTAGCCTTTCAGAAGAAACATGCAAAGATTACATCAAGGTTAAGGAGGCAGTGCTCAAAGCTTACGATTTAGTTCCGGAAGCTTATAGACAAAGGTTTCGGAACTTAAGAAAGACAGAGTCAGAAACGTATGTTGAGTTTGCAGCAGAGAAAGAGAGGTTATTTCAGCGATGGATTAGGTCTAGAAATGTAAAAAATTATGATGACTTAAAAGAACTATTCCTGTTAGAAGAATTTAAACGTTCAGTGGCTTCTGACATCAGGCTGTACTTGGATGAACGTGAGGTGACCACTTTGAGTAAAGCTGCAACATTAGCAGATAATTATGCCTTAACACATCGTACTAAGCTTAAACCTCAGAACCGCTATGGACAAGTTGGCAGGAGGCTGGGGGGTTGTGAGGAGTCAAGTGATCAGGGTGATAAGCTTAAAGAATCTCAGTCTTGTTAGCAAGCCTAGTCAATTTGTCTAAGAATGCTAAGAGTTCAGGATCAAGAAAAGAACCAACTGCATTAGGATCAGTTAATGCTTGTTATTACTGCAAACAACCAGGACATGTCATTGCTAATTGGCCAAAGCTGGCAAAAAAGAATGCAGCTAAATCAGAATCTTCCCTTGTGTTAAGTACAGTGGAGGAAAATGTCACTGCCGTAGCCTCCTCAAGTGATAAGACTGGCTCATTTGGTCCATTCATGTTTAAGGGATTAGTTTCAAGTGATAGCTCATTAGAAATTTCTTACCCAGTTCAGATATTAAGGGATACCGGTGCATCACACAGTGTGGTAGTTAAGAGTGCTGTTCCATTTATGGAAAACTATTATACTGGTGAGCACGTGGTTCTGAGGGGTGTTGGTGGAGTTGTCACTGTTCCTTTAGCATGAATTTATATAGAGTCAGATCTTGTGCAGCAATATATCACTGTAGGAGTTCAGGATTCTCCCCTTCCAGTTGATGGCATGACATTTTTGTTGGGTAATGACATAGCTGGTGATTTTCTGGTACCTGATCCTGTAGTAACCCTTGTACCCTGTAGTTACAATCCAACAGAACAATTAGAAAATGAAAACCTGTATCTTTTTCCTAGTTGTGCCCTAACTAGAAGTATGACTACACACAGAGTACATACAGGTGAGTCCTTTCCTGAGGATGAGGCTGTAGAAAATGAAGATGATCGAGACCTTAGTAATTTGTTTAAACAAACAAGTATTAATGACAGTGATGAGATAAAGAATTTACCTATCACTAAAGAAATGCTTATTAGAGCACAACAAGAAGATCCCGACCTGCTAAAATATTTTCGTCAGTCATATGATGAGGTAGACTCCCCTTCAAGTACCTGTTACTTCACTCGTTCTAACATACTTATGAGAAAGTATAGACCAACAGATGTACCTGCTAATGATCAGACTTCCGTTTTGTACCAAGTTGTAGTTCCAACTGTCTACCGTCAGGATTTAATAGGTTTAGCTCATGATGGTCTAGGCGGACACTTAGGAGTTCGTAAGACTTGTAGCAAGTTAATGAGACATTTCTTTTGGCCAAAGATGAAATGGGACGTCTCAGAGTATTGCCAGACATGCCACACTTGCCAACTGGTAGGGAGGCCTAACAGTGTTATTCCACCAGCACCTCTCAAGCCCATTGAGGTTGTGAAAGAGCCATTTAGTCATATTATAATTGACTGTGTAGGTCCATTGCCAAAAACTAAGAGTGGAAACCAGTACATTTTTACAATTATGTGTGCTACCACTCGGTATCCTGAATGTATTCCTTTGAGGAATATTTGTGCTAAATTAATTGTTAAGGCACTGACCAAATTCTTTACTCAGTATGGTATACCCAGATCCATTCAGTCAGACCAAGGCTCGAATTTTTCAAGTGGTCTCTTTCAACAAGTGATGCATGAGTTGTCTATTAAGCAGTACTTTGCTACAGCTTACCATCCTGAGTCACAGGGCGCTTTAGAGCATTTTCATCAGACTTATAAGCAAATGCTGAGAAAGTATTGTCTGGAAGCAGGGAAAGAGTGGGATGAAGGGATACATCTGTTTCTGTTTGCCATTAGAGAGAGTAAGCAGGAATCTCTTGGTTATGCCCCATTCGAGCTCGTGTATGGACATGAGGTTAGGGGACCACTCAAATTAGTCAAAGAAAGTTGGGTATCAGAGGATAACACTGTACCTCTTTTACAATATGTGCAAAAGTTCAGAGACAGGTTAAATCATATCAGAAATTTTGCCAGAGAAAATTTGAAGGGTGCACAGGAACCCATGAAGGAGACTTTTGACAGGAAAGCAGTGGAAAGAAACTTTAATCCCGGTGATTTAGTACTAGCTTTTCTTCCTTTAGCTAAGAATGCTCTTCAGGCAAAGTATTTTGGACCATACAGAGTCAAAGAAAAGGTTGACTCTGTGAACTATGTAATAGAGACTCCTGATCGTGGAAGAAAGGAACGTCGGGTACATATAAACGTACTGAAGCCATACTACTGTAGAGGAGGAGGACAAATCATGGTACAGCACGAAGTGGAAGTTGAAGATCCAGAATTCTTTGAAGCTGATCCCCTTAAGCTATGTAACATTGAGCTTTTGTCTAATTTTGGTCCTAAATTGCAGCACCTCTCACTTCGGCAGTCAACAGATCTAGTGAATCTGATGAGGGAATTCAGAGGGATCTGCGGTGACGTTCCTAGGCCATGTCGTGATGTGATGCATGACATCATCCTACTGGACCACACCAAGCCAATCAAGCAAGCCTCTTACCGAGCCAACCCTTCCCAGAGAAAGAAGCTTCAAGAGGAGGTATCGTTTTTGATTTCCCATGATCTGGCGGAACCTAGCGACAGTGAGTGGGCTTCGCCATGCTTCCTTGTTCCAAAGGCAGATGGAAGTATGAGACTGTGCACCGACTACCGTCGCGTGAATGCCGTTACTCTGCCAGATTCATTCCCTTTACCCCGTCTGGATGATGTGATTGATGGAATTGGAAAAGCAGAGTTCGTTACTAAATTGGATTTATTGAAGAGCTACTATCAAGTTGCACTGACAGAGAGGGCTAAGAGGATTTCTGCCTTCATCATGGCAGATGGCTTGTATCAGTATAAGGTCATGAGTTTTGGCTTGAGGAACGCACCTGCCACCTTCCAACGTTTGGTAAACAACGTCATCAGAGGACTGGAGGGAGTGCAGGCCTATCTGGATGATTTGGTGGTGGGTTCTTCTACTTGAGAAGAACACATTGAACGACTCAGGGCACTGTTTACTAGACTGGCTGAGGCGGATCTTACCCTAAATCTTGCAAAGAGCGAGTTTGGACATGCTACAGTAGTATTCCTGGGTCACGTGGTTGGGAAAGATCATATTAAACCAGTCGACGCTAAAATAGACGCCATTCAGAACTTTCCACCACCTTCCGACCGCAAGTCCTTGTTACGTTTCCTGGGGATGGCTGGATATTATAGAAGATTTTGTCCAAATTTTTCTCAGGTTGCTGCTCTGTTAACTGACCTCTCCAGTCCAAAGAAGATTTTCAAGTGGACAGCTGAATGTCAAACATCATTTGAAAACATCCGAGCCTTGTTGTCCACTGCTCCAGTGCTGAGATCTCCAGACTTTGAGAAACCCTTCAGTCTACATGTGGATGCCAGTGATTCAGGAGTGGGTGCTGTTTTACTTCAGTTTGGAAAAGATGAAGTTTTGCATCCTGTGTGTTATATGTCAACCAAGTTTAAGAAGTATCAAAGAAACTATGCTACCATTGAAAAGGAGCTCTTGGCATTGATGTTAGCTTTAGAGAAATTTCATGTTTATGTAAATAATGCAAGGTATCCAGTGATTGTTTACAGCGATCATAATCCACTGAAGTTTCTAAACAGAATGAAAAACAGAAATCAGAGACTAATGAGGTGGTCATTGTTGATTCAGCCATACAATTTAGAAATAAGGCATATCAAGGGGCAAGAGAATATCCTGGCTGATACTCTTTCTCGTGTTTAATACTCTGAACTGTAAAGCTATATTCATAGGTACTAGGTTCATCTGGACTATGATAAAATTTACCAGTAAATTTTATCTTAGGGGGAAGGTGTCATGGACATCTATCTATCTATCTATTGCCAGACGCCACAATCCCGTAAGGGGTGGCCATTTGACTTTGAGTTATTTGTTTTATGGGGAGGGGCACTAATCCTCCACCAACCCACTTGTTGACACGTAGGGAGCACGTATGGTTTGGTTATATGGTTACCACCCAGTGTAGTAAATGGTTTCTTGGCTTACAGGAAACCATTTGGCTTGTCACTCAATGTAGAAGCCACATGTAAAGGAAAGAAAAGCAATAAGAAGTGACAGGAAAGATGGGAGAAATATGAAGAGAGGAGGACAGGCACAGAAAAAGAATAATAAAGGCTAAGGAAGAAGTAGGCAGCTCTACATCAAGTGAGTGGATGATGGATTTTTATAATTTAATTTGTATTATCATATCAAAGGCACCAACATCCTTGCATGGATCGGCCTTGGTCAGCTAATGGTGGCTCTCCACAATGCTTGATCAGCTTCAGGTCACTCCAGGCCCTAATTTACCAGCTCTAGTCATTGCGGCCTCACACCCTAGTCACACCGGCCCCCTTTTCATGACGGAAATCCACTCATTACAGCTATTACAGTAATACCTCGATATACGATACCCCTAGATGTTATACCCCGGCTTAACAATGGGGGTAGAAATACCACCATACCCTGCCTAACTATGGCTAAACCCCCATTTAACAATGTCATGGACATGCTTACTAATTTTTGTGTGAGCTCTGCGCTTGGTAGGGTTCAGTTGTTTTGTGTTTTAATTGTGTAATAAGTATTCATTATGAACTCATTTATGAATTTAGTAATTCTCCAGTTTTGTGTTTATAATTATATTAACTTTAGTATATTTTGTAGTAAGGTTGAAATTTTATATAATACAGTAGTTTGCAACATCTTAAAAGACCAATTGGTAACCTTGGGTAACTGATGGAGTCGAGGGAGGGAGCTGTTCGTCTGTGACTCACTCCTTGACTGATCTGTGTGGTGTTAGCAACCTCTGAGACGAACAGCTCCTGCCTTCTGTTTCCTCGATTGTGTACTAGTGGTCCAGAGGTTTACTTTAGTTCATGTGGTCACCTTACAGCTAAGTTAATGGCTTAACCTTACCTTTTAATATTTATGTATTAGGGTATTACTGTTCTGCTTAACCAGTTAGGTTTTGACGAATTAGAGAAAAGCGAAGTTTCTCCCATTATTCCTGCAAGCTTGTTTGGCAGTGTTAACCTTGGTGAGACTATTTAATGATTGTATAATGTGTAATATATATCAGACTTTTTGCTCAGTTTTATATTCCTAATATGATTCGTTCACTTTTTACGGGTTACTTGTTTGGCCATGTTACAATTAGAATTTTCTTCCTCTAGACAGTAGAATTCGTAACACTCTTAACATTGGTCCATGCAGTGGTCTTGTCTCGTGTTGATTATTGTAATTCACTGTGGGTTGGTCTTCCAGATAATATACTAACAAAGATTCAGTCTGTGTTGAACAGGGTGGCACGGCTTATCTTTGGTCTCCTCCCGAGAACCTCAACTACCCTGTTCCTAAATGAGTTGCATTGGTTACCAGTAAAGGCTAGAATTGAATTTAAACTGTGCCTTATTACATTCAAGGTTCTTAAGTTTGGTGAACCGAAGTATCTTGCTGAATTGTGATGTTATGCAGTGAAGATGATTCCTTGCATCTTGATGAGCCAGGAGCCATCCACCAGTCATCTTTCTCTGATCGTTCTTTTGTGTATAGAGCCCCTAGATTATATAATAGATTGCCATTGTCCATGAGACAACTCTCTTCTGCTGAATCCTTTAAGAGACAGCTAAAAGCCTTTCTTTTTTAAAAATGCTACGTCCTGAAGAGAGGTATATGACAGATGATTGTAGGGTTTAATTATTGCCCCTTTCTTTTCCTCTTCTTTTTTTTTTCTTTAATGATGAAGTTTGTATTGTATATGAGAGATGTCACAATTCTTGCAGTTGTAAAAATAATGTATACGTGTTTCCAGAGCTAGAGAATTCCCTATGGAAGGACTGGTGCTTTTGAGAAACAGAAGACCAGATTATTACTGTATTATTATTATTATTATTATTGTTATTATTATTATTATTATTATTATTATTATTATTAATTTGGGAGACATGTTATGTACTGGAGGTGAGGCTGGAGCATCTCTTTGGCCAGAGTAAGGAGTGGTTTGAAGAAGTTCAGGGAGCTGTTGCCTCTCCTGACATTGAGAGGGCTCTCCTTCCATGCTAAGGGATCTTTGTAGGCAGCATGTGTTAGGAATGTAATGCTGTATGGTAGTGAGACATGGGCAGTAAAGGAAGACGATGCTGTATTTGTTGGCTCAAACATATAGAACTGACAATGGTTAGATGGATGTGTAGTGTATCCTTGAATGCAAGGCATGGGGGGGCTAGGTTTACAACTAAAGTATTTAGAGGAAGGATGGGACTAGAGATGTATTGGTGTTGTGATGAGGAGGGGTAGACTCAGATGATAAGGGCTTGTGGAGGGGATGGAGAATGACAGTTTGGTGCAAAAAGTAAGAAAAGTGAACTTCGAGGGTAGGGTTGCAAGAGGCACACTGAAAAAGACCAGAGATGAGGTCATAGTGTGACCTCAGGGATAAGGGACTGAACAGGAAGACTGCCAGAGATCAAGCAGGATGGAGAGCTGCCAATAGGTGATCAAGGCCAATGTATGCAAGCATGCTGGAACCTCTATAAATGATATGATATGTTATGAATCTCATTATGCCTTTACTTTCTCCACCTCACAGGTAACAACGCCTGAGAATACATAGCAGAATTATCCACCAGACAGACCTAATGGCAACAAGACTCATCAGAAAATATGACTGGAGAAGGTAAGAGTTTTAAGATGTAGTTTTTCATTGTCTTGTTTGCACAGTCTTATGGTTCTAGGTTAACAGATGCATCCTGTAGTTTTCCTATAGTTTTCGTCTATTGATGTTATGATTACTGGTATATTTTCAGCATATTCATTTACATAAATGTGGCAAACTGCTTTGTACATCCTCTAAATCATCCAAAGGAAGTTTTGTGTATGGGGAAATTCACCTTACATATAATCGTCTTTCCATCCCTATTCTCCAGCACAGGCATGTGGGTAGCATAGTGAAATTAAGTAAGAAAATGGTCAAGTAGGAATAAAAATCAGTTAGGTGTATGGGTTATTGGCCTTCACATTTATTTATCCACCATTCAGTACTCTGAAATGTGAAGACTTGTTTCATGAGTTGTATAACATCTACCACTGAGGTCATGCCCATTGTGATGCAGCATTTATTTCTGTTCATCACATTTTAATTCATCAGCATCAATACCTGTTTTATTATATATTTTTTGATTTATTATTTTAATACTTTCATTTGCTAAATAATGGTATAAGTTATTACCTTCTTTATTCTTCCATATTTCATCATCATCATTATCATCATCATCATCCAGACCTCCCATCCCACCCTAGGGTGGGGTGAGGAGTAGCAGCGTCCAGACAGCCAGAGTCTGCCCAGTTCAATGGGACACACTTCCATTCACTCACCATTCAAGTTTACAGAATCCCAGCTTCATCTGATAGGCCAAAAAAATTTCACCACGTTCTGTAGCTTCACGTGTACTTGTCCAATAGAGTCAGTCCGGACGCTGCCACTTTAAAAAGGGTTCCAAATCCCTGGTCATGTGCTTCTCCGCATAAAATTCATCCAGCCAGCTTGATCTCTTGTCAGTCCCTTAGCCTCCATATTTACTTCACCTAAATATGCACTCTTCTAGTCAGTCTCTTATTGTCCATCGTCTCCACTTCATATCATCCTTGGTCTCCCCCCACCTCACATGCACTCTTCTAGTCAGTCTCTTATTCTCCATCCTTTCCACTCCATCCCTCTCCTCATTCTTGGTCTCCCCCTCCCCCTCTTCCTTTCCACCTCACTGGTAAACTCTTCTGGTCAGTCTCTCATTCTCCATCCTTTCCACATAGCCAGACCATCTCAGAGTATTTCTCTTAACATTTTCAACCACATCAACACCACAATACTCCTTTACTTCCTCATTTGTCAGTCTGTCTGTTTGTCTACTTAACACAGCATAAAATAACCATCTCTCCATCTTGACTCCTGAGATATACAGGATATTAATGCCAGAATATGAAGCATTTAAGTGAGGATATTTATGAGGTGGAGTCAGGATTCCAGGGGCTGGAATGGTGAGGGAGTGAGTGTGTACTTATAACTTGCCTTCCTATAATTTGGGGCACCTGCAGTCCACTCACACTGTGTAGTGCTACCTCCTGGTGATTCTACCCCGACTGACAAACCATGTGGTCTTTTGTAGTCCAGGAACCATTTACTATGCCAGGGTGGTTGATATTAATACCTAGCATTAGTAATGACATGCTGCTCCATAACTGCCATCTTGACAATGCACGGTGGTGGTGCCATGGACAGCTGCCATCAGGTGAAAAGACCTACGCTTGCTATAGCATCATAATTGTTTTCTAAATTTGTTAACTTATAAATAACATGCCTTTCTTAAAGCACCAACTTAATGTCACTGGGTTACTATAGAAATTAATAAATATATCATTTATAAACTTGAAAGTACAGTAATGACATGCAGTACCACTATGGAAGATGTCTTAACCCTCTGAGTATGAAAGGTGCCTCCATGTTACCAAATAGTGGCAACAGGAGACACAAATGCATAGGTTTTTATGAAGCTAAAAACCCATTTTACCTCTGCTGAAAGCACCTTAGGACAGGAGGATCATCCTTCTCCATGCCCACTGCACAAACATTGGTTGCTGGAGTGATGGTGTCATGACAGGAGACTAAGTACAGCATTTTTAAAATTGTTCCTAGCTGTGCCATTTTCCTGTGCACACCATCCACTCACTCAGTGTAGTGCTGCTTTGGGTGTCTATCCTTTTCCTCTCTTCTGTCCTTCCTCTTTCACTTTTTCTGGCCCCATTCATGCCATTATGCTTTTTGTGTCAGTCTCTGCTCTCTTTATCTCATTCTCTGTTCTTTTTGCTTTTACTCTCGGCTCCTTTTCTCTTATCCAGCCTCTTTTTCTCTCGTTTTCCTGCCATGGTCCGCCAGTTACAATATTTCACGGTTTATTATGCAGATACGTGGCTGTAAGTAATGACCAGGCAAGATGATATATTGTAGCTGTGGCGAATCAGGCAGACATATATGGTGAAAGGTCAGACATAGACTTACATATGCACTTGAAATATGAACTAGAGTAAAAGAGAGAGAGTTGGAGAGAGAGAGAGAGAGAGAGAGAAAGAGAGCTGTGTGTATATGTGTGTGTGTGTGTGTGTGTGTGTGTGTGTGTGTGTGTTTGCATAATTATACTTGCATGCTGAAGCCTTGTGGATAACATTTTGCAGATACCAGTCTCTAATCTGCTGCCATTCCCAACAGAACCTGAGCATAATAGATGAGAAATGAACCCATGTTGATGCAGCAATTTTTAACTCAAAATTGTCCCAAGAACAACTTGCTGAAGTTTGTCACACATTTCATGCAACACCCTGTATGGGAAATTTGGATAAAATGTTGGTGATATTATTCCCTAACTATGTGCCGTTCCCAACAGAACCTGAGCAGTCTAATGAGTCCACGCCAGATGTTCTCCTCGCCAAGCACTCCCGGCGGTTCCTCCCACAGTCACAGCCACAAGTGTTTGAGGGAGACAGTGTAACACCTGGCGCAGGACTTGCCATCCACCCTGCCCACTGCACCACCAGCAAGGTATGGTAGGTAATATTAGACATATGTTAGGCTACTCCATCATGTACTAAAGTAGGCACTGTAATGTTAGACTACTACTACTACATACTGTAATCTACAGTACTCTGGCTTATATTAAACCGCACATGTATATATTAAGTAGGTAAAATTAGACTACTGCTACATCTACAGTATTCTGGCAAATGTTAGAAGTTACATATTCTACAATAGGTAAAGTTATACAGCAACAATATACTAAATGCATCACAGAAGTGGAGGGGTTATATATTCTCGTATAAAAACAAGTGCTTTGATATGTATTCAGTACTATATGGTGCTGTTCAAAGAGTAATAGCAATGTTAATGGGCCAGTTCCATCAGGTGAAGGACAGACTACAGTATAGCTAAGTGGCAAGATTATTTTTTCCTTGGTTAAGAAATCTAAGTGAGATGGAAGCACCGATTTTAGCCCATAAATTGGTATAGCTTTTTGTCCTTTTGTGGAGGGATACAGCTTAATGCCAGATTGACATTACCTTGCCTGTACACCTTTCCCATAGCCCAGAGGTCAGCAACCCTTAAAGCTACAAGAGCCATTTAAATAAATAAATCTTGCTGTGGTGCTGCTTTTGTTAATTGCCAGTTGGTTGCAGAACTGGCCTCAGTAGGTGTTAGTCAAAATGCACTGCAACTTGTGCTTAAATAGCTGAGGAAGCTAAAGTTGCAAGAATCATGCAGAACATTAAAAACTCAATTTTGCTAAGTGGAATTATTTGCAGTACGTGTGCTGCAGTTAAATTGGCAGTGCTAACAACCATATCCCAGGAAATGATCACTGCCACCCCTTGTGCCTTAGGTTTCATTCTTAAATTTTCCATATAGTTTTAAGTCTTTGGAGACTTGCAACAGAAGACAGATAGCCATTGTTACCCCATCAGTAAATAAAATATCCCCAGAGCTGGATAAAACCATTGGCTGTGGCAGGAGTGAATTAACACACAACAGGAAGCTCCCTGACATCTCTTCTGTAATGATTTATTTTAGGGGTTAAACTTAAGTCAGTTGGAGACCCCTGCATTCAAAAGGAAGCTCCCAAACACCTCTTCCTTAGCTATTCATCTAGGGAAATCAGTGGTGTGATAGTAAAACCTTGTCTTATATGCAGATTTGTAAGTTCCATTGGTACTTGTTCTTCTCTCAAATGCCTTGATTTTATTTTTAATGGAGAGTAACAGTTGGGTGCGGAAGGTGATAAGTGGCAAGGTTGAGGGTAGGGGTGAGAGGCAGACTGAAAAAGACCTGGGAAGAGGCCATAGGGTGTGACCTCAGGGCTAGGACTGAATAGGGAGGCTGCCAGAGATATTTGACCATAATTGTGGCTTCAAACAGGTGTCCTGGCTTTACCAATTAGTGCAGTGCTGGGAACAAAACTGATGCAGTATAAGAATGCAGCCACAAGTACTTAGTGTGTGTGTTGTGAAATGATTGGTGATGGAAACTACCATGTATGACAAATTTGACAGTTCTCAGTGCTGTACCAACTGAAACTAGAGTAAATAACTCATTGCAGGTGTTGTCAAAGATAGCGGTGGTGTTAAACCTGACAGTGTATGACATTACAAAGCAGTGTGATAAGGTTTTTAAGTTTTGGAGTGGAATTATGGTAAATATTCCTTTATCACACAACACCATGCAACACCACTTGTCAGACATCAACTGATTTTATTCACTTTTGACTGAAGCATGATTGTTGGTAGGCAGCAGTCTTAGTGTAATTCTAATAGATCATTTGCATCAGTGTTAAACCACTGTGCAATCTATTTTTGAGCAGATATAAACCACCACCATCATCGTCCATTTTTTTTCACACACACACATGTACTTAAGTATTTCATCACTGAGATTGCAATATTTCTGCAAGATTATAGTAATGCAGACTGGCAGTAATTGTATGTATCATAAAATGTCATAAAATAAACTGTGTAATCAGTGCACAATATGTGAAGTGTAGCATCACGTATGTGTTGGTTATATGGTTACCACCCAGCATTGTAAATGGTTTTCTGGCTTACTGGAAACCATTAGGCATGTTACTCAATGTAAAGCCACCTGAAAAGGAAGGAGTAATAAAAATTGACAGGAAAGATGTGAGAAATAGGGAGAGAGGAGGACAGAAACAAAAATAATGATGGAGATAGCGGGCAGTGCTACATCAAGGCACTAGTGGATGGTGGTTGCTGAAAGATGTAAATATTCATGTTCAGTACTGTAGTTTTTACGTAAATAAATGAATGCATAATTACTGTCCCTTGCAACTTACTGATTGATGTTAAATATGAATAGAACTGCAAAGTGTTTTAGAACAAGGGGACATACACAAGATGAGGAAAGGAAATGTGAAAGAAACACATCATGGTTAGTAGCGATTATTGTACTGATCCTTGAGTTAAGAGATGAGATAAATGGTAGTGTTAACAATGGAAAATAGGATGCCTGAAGCCAGCTAGTTAGCCCAGACAACAAAGCTTGTGTCAAAAGCATGTCTAAACCATGAGAATTAAGACAGCCACAGAAATGCTTTATTAAAAGTTCAAATTTTTCAAAAGTATCAAAAGGACACAAGAACTTCGAATTTAAGAGGTTGCACTGTATATCAAGTGAGTGGATGATCACAGTCACCTACCACCTGCAGGACTATTAACCTAGGAGACACATGAAAGCAAGCCTCCTGTACCTGTAAAGTGTATTGCTATAGCACATTGATATGACTAGTAGCCATAACCAAGGAGACTGCCACCTCATGAAGGCAACTTTCTCCATTGTCTGTTAAATTTGTTATAGCATGTTATCAAACCTGACAGATCCCTGTTCCCTGTCTCAGTTGATGGCAGTGTGTAGTGTGATTGGAGGGTTGATACAACTAGTAACCAAGGGTGATGGTATCTAGGGCTGGTGGTGGTACTGTGAAAGCTGAGGGAGTGTGGCCATGTGTGGATTACCACTAGGGTGTGGGAAGGAATTACAACTTGTTCAGTGTTGGTGAGAGGCTGTGTATGTGGTGTTAGAGGTAGACTGTGAAAAATGCTGACATGGTGTGTGCAGTGTGTGGGGGGGAGCATATGGAGATTTCAGGCATGAAAGGATTAGTCTTGCTGTTGAGTGTGTAGAGGATTTTTTTTTTTTTTTTGAGGACATGCTATGTACTGGAGGTGGAGCTGGTATTAGCTGTGTGGCTAGGATAAGGAGTGGCTGGAGGAAGTTCAGGGAGCTGTTGCCTCCTGACATTGAGAGGGCTTTCCCTCAGTGCTAAGGGATCTTTGTATGTGGCACGTTAGACCTGGGCAGTGAAGGATGAGGATGTTCATAGGCTTAAACATACAGTAATGACAATGATTAGATTTGTTTGTAGTGCATCCTTGAATGACAGGCCTTGGGAAGGGTGTTAGGACTGCAGTTGAAGAGTTGAGAAGAAGAATGGGACTTGTATGTATTGATGTAGTGATGAGGAGGGGTAGGTTGAGATGGTATGGACATGTGGAGAGGATGGAGGGTGAGAGCTGTGATTGTTTAGGGTCGAGTTGTGAGAGGCAGACTAAAAAAAAGATCTGGGATGAAGTCAGAGTGAGACCTCAGGGATAAGGGACTGGACAGGGAGACTGCCAGAGATCAAGTAGTATGGAGAGATGCCATTAGGTGACCAAGGCTAACTTATGCAGGCATGTTGAAGCCTTTGTAAGCGATAGGAAAATAAACGAAGTAACCAAGGAGACTGTCATACCTCATAGTTAAGGACCATCAAACAATGCAACCCCTCTCCCACCCCTCTATCTATTTATTTATTTTTTCAAACAATGCAACCCCTATCCCCCCCCCCTTTTTTTTTTTTTTTTTTTTTTTTTTTTTAGTGGTTCTGTAAAGCTTAGTCAGGGTTTTCTTCCATGGGCGTAAAGAGGGTTGAGAGAGAACTTACCAATGGTTATGAACAGGATGTTGGGAGAACCTGTGAATGATAATGGATGGAGTGTTAAGAGATACCCTATGAATGGTAATGAATAGGATGAAGGATAAAATGCTATTTGTCAGTTATAATAAAATAGTGAAATATTTAAATATCTTACCCAATTTTTCCAATCCCTCTCCTATTAATTTCCATATTTTTTCTTTCATATGGTTATCGTTGTATTTTCTGTTGCCCATTTCATATAGTTCCTCGTAGCCTCTGACCAGTTCTAATAACTTCTTGTCATTCATGACTGCTTATAGTACTGTTCATGGCCAAAAGCATTGACAGGCTGAAGTTGTCCTCTGTTGTCTGTAAACACACCGTGACTGATACGTATTGATGTTCACAATGATCGGTGGAGGTACGGAGCGTTTCCATACGTATACGTTTCGTTCATTAGAGATTTCTTCCAAACGTAGGCGATCCATATGATTGAAAGCCGCACGAAAGATGAACAGTAAACGGAAAATATAGTGTGAACAGCCCCATTGATTTCGATAAAATAATTAACCTACGAAAGCCGTACGGAGACGAACCGTGTGGTGTGAATCGGCCCTAATGTGTGAGGTGGAGGGGGGGGGAAAGGGAAACTGAGGGATTGAGTAGAGGATGTTGTAAATTGAAATGGGAAGGAGAGGAAAACTAACTAGGAGTGTATGTGAGTAAGGTTGAAGTGGGGCAAGAGGGAGGGGGAGACTGAGGGTTAGATGGAGGGTTGAGTGGAGGTATATAGGAGAGGAGGGTGTAAGTTGGGGGTGGAGTATGAGAGTGAGGTGGAGGGATGGAATAGAGGTATGAGAGGGAGGTGTAAGTGGGGGGGGATGGAGAGAGAGACTAAGTAGGGGTTTGTGTGAGTGAGGTGGAAGTGGGGAAAGTGGCAGGGGAAGACTGAGGATGAGATGGAGGGATGGAGTGGAGAGGTGCATGAGAGAGGAGGGTGTAGGAAGTTTAATTCTGAGAGTGTATGTGAGTGAGGTGGAGACTGAGGATGAGATGGAGGGATGGAGTGGAGAGGTGCATGAGAGAGGAGGGTGTAGGAAGATTAATTCTGAGAGTGTATGTGAGTGAGGTGGAGACTGAGGATGAGATGGAGGGATGGAGTGGAGAGATATATGAGAGGGGGGTGTAAATTGGGGGAATGGAGTGTAGGAAACTTCATCAGGAGGGTGTATGTGAGTAAGGTGGAGGGAGAGGCAGGGGGTGTAATCTGGGGGGAGGGCAGGTAGATGGCAGTGGACAGGGAGGAGATATGTACCCTCACAGGATCAAGGTGTCTGGCTATAGGTAGATATAGCATGTCCACACTTTCACATTGTTATAGTAATATGGCCATTATATTTTGTTTTATTTGTTTGTACTTTAGCTTAGCCAAAAATTTTAAATCTTTCCAGCCTGAATTATGAGTTGTAACTTTCTTAAAACAGGATAGTAGGCACAGTGTGAAAAGGATTATGAGTAATAGCATTGCCTTTCTGTGCCTCGAGTTACTCTTATGTGACACAGCTGGAAAAGACTGAAAAATTGGGCCAAGTTAGTGAAGAGTAAATATTGTTCAGTGGAATGTGATTTTGTTGATATTGAACCTGCATCACAACCAGTCCATGTTGGTATTTTTGAACCTCTTCAGTACTGTTACATCTTTTCTCAGTGTATTGTTGCTGTGTCCCAGATGATTTTATTCTTGCTGCTGCCAGACGATTTTACTCAGCTTAGGAAGGGGGTCTCTGTGATGGGAAGCTTGGTTGGAAGTGATGATGATAGGGTGAGGGGTGTTTAAGTCATCCTATGATTTCTAGGATAGATGTGTTTGTCTCATTTATTCTTGCCATTAAAATTCTGTATCGCATAATCGTGCTAAGGTTTTAATTAAAACTGTGTGTAATTTGATAAAAATGGATATGTCTCATTTTCTTAGTGCATACAGGTGTTTGTTTATGGAGTCTTGCTTTCACTGTGGTATTTGGGAGTTGTCTTGCAAAGGCTGGTGTTTTCTTTTATCTGTATTGTTTTCTTGTTAGGTCCAAGGTTATACTGTATCTTGCTTTTCACCTTTAGTTATATTTTATTGCAACAGTTATACAATTGCATACCTTGTATCAGAGTATTGACTTTATTTTTTTATAGATAAGTGTGACAGGGTTTAACAATGAATGCCCTCAACTTTTCTTTCATTGATAAAGACAAAATCTGCTTAGGTATATTTTCATTTTAACCAATGGTACTAAGTGAAATAATGTTAATATGTTTCGCTGTTGGGTATGTTAAAAATATTAGAGCATAGATTTAAAGAACCATCTGTAACCATTTCTTTATTTCAATCCTCAGATGCAGGACAGTGTGTGGCCACCAGTGCCTCCTTATGGTGGCTGTGGCAGCAAGAGGTCTTGACACTGTTCATTTAGACAAGAAGGACCCATTTACCAGAATCGCATCTCTGTTGTTCCATCATACGGTAAGCAGTAATCTGTACAGCATGTAATAACTACACTTTTGTACCCCATGCTAACCTGTTGGCCACCACTTGATGACATTACCAGTGCAGTAAGCATACACCGCAGTAAACCTTCTGTATTGACTCTATCGGATACATTTTTGTGAAGCTACGGAGTGTGGCGAATTTTTTTGGCGTAGCAGATAGAGCCAGGATTCCAAGGGTTTGAATGATGAGTGAATGGAAGCGTGACCCATTGGATTGGGCAAACTTGGGCTGTCTGGATGTTGTTACCCCTCACCCTGCCCTAGGGTGGGAAAGAAGGTGCTGCTGCTGCTGATGATGATGATAACAGGCCAACTGGGGACAACATTGAGCCAATAATCATTTGGCTGGGGCAGGGTGTTTTTAACCCACATTGCTGGTGCAGCATATATGGGTAAAATGGGGTGTTTTTTAAGGTGTTTTGACCCACTTATATTTAACCTAACATGTTTAAATATCAGTCAAACAAACTTCAGTATTTCCTCTAACCTCGGAAAGAAACTGGCTCTGTAAGTGGTACATGATTGGAGGGGGAGTGAGTTGAATAGGAGGTGTTCTGCGTGTTTGGTGAACGTGGGTCTCCGAGGCAAATGCAAGGCAGCATTGCAGGTGGATGTCATGCTGCTTGTGAGACAAAGTTTAAGAGGTGACTTCTGTGCTCTATAGCACATAAAAAACAAGTCACTTCCTAATTTTCAGTTATAAGGACACTTGTTGCACTGTACTGTGGTATGGACATAGCCTACAAGAGCACAATCGCAAGCACTACACTTAGCACTAAATATGCTACATGAGCATAATAGCAGTTAAGGTTATGATGTTCTCCTTATAATTTTTACATTTCCTCACTAATCATATCACTTATTGTCATTTGTTACTACAGAGTCACCTACAAGGTGCTGAAGTAACGTACTGTAATTATGCCAGGTTGTCACATGAGGGAAAAAATGTAGCACTTGACTTCACCAAAGATAGTCACTCATTTGCTTATTTTTCTACCACTAATTACTTGTTATGCACTTACAAAGTAGTTTTCTGTCTCTGCAAGTACTCATCTTTGGTCATATAAAACTACAGAATAACAGTCCAGAATAATGCTCGTAGCGAGCACCACTTTCACTTTCGCTATTGTGTAGTACACAGCAGTGTCACTCACCACTGTCTCCAAACTCATTATTACACAAATTATTTATTTTCTAACATATTGAAACTGGGTATGTACACATTACAGTATATCCTGAAGTGTTTCGAGGTGTGGTGCATTCAGAAGCACTCCTACTGTCACTGTCACATGTGTGTTGCACACTGCATTGTCACTCACCATTGTCTCCTTATTCACTATTACACTGATTTTATATTTTTATGTACACTAAACCAGGATCTTGACCTGCATATACAATGTTTTCTGACTGAAGCATTTAGAGACATGGAAGCACTCTGCCATACAAAGGCCTACCATGCACTTGGCACACATCATCACACATGCAGCAGCTTTAGCCTTTTTTCTCCTCACTTCCACTTCCTCACCCATTGGAGTTGCTGTCAGAGGTGACACTGGATGGGAGGTGGTTTGGTAAACTGAGATTCATTATCTCTAGGTTTTACTGTACTGTACAGTACTTATATTTGTGTTAGTTGCATGGATTTTCTAAGTTTTTCATATACTATACAGGTGACTATGAAAATTGGCCTTTACAGATTATAAAGATTATTTTGTATTAGTCTGAATAACCTTGCCCAAATACACTACAAGTGATGATATCTGGGACAGGTGGCAGGACAAAGCAGGGAGGGTGGCCATGTGCAGTTTGCCACAAGGGTATGGGAAGGAACTCCATCTTCTGCAGTATTTGTGAGACGTGGGTGCATATGAGATGTAGTGACATGTAGTGGTATTAGAGGTAGACTGTGAGATAATGCAGAGTTCATGTGTGTGGTGCGTTGTGGAGAGCATATAGAGATTGTCAGGTGTGAAAGGATTGATCTTGCTGGTGAGTCTCCTGAGTGTGTAGAAGAGTTTTGTCCCATCATTTCTATCATGTTTTTGCTGATGACACCCACCTCTACGTTAAGATGTAAGATATCAATGATACTAAGACTAAGCTTGAATCTCTATTGTCTGATATTAAGATTTGGATGGCTAAGAGGAAACTTAAGCCAAATGATGGGAAAACTGAGATCATCATCATCATCAGAGGAAACAGAAGGGGTGACGACACTGACAGTGCCCTGGTTTTGAACATTGGTGTGCCACAGCTTCATCCAGTCAGCTCTTTTTGAAATCTGGGTGTTTATTTCAATTCAAAGTTAAATCACCAAGAACATATTACTCAAGTTGTCAGAGGGTGTAACTTGCATATCAGAAATCTGTACGCTGTGAGAAAATTCCTGAATAGACAGTGCCTCTTAACATTGGTCCATGCAGTGGTCTTGTCTCGTGTTGATTATTGTAATTCACTGTGGGTTGGTCTTCCAAATAATATACTAACAAGAGTTCAGTCTGTGTTGAACAGGGCAGCACGGCTTATCTTTGGTCTCCTCCCGAGAACCTCAACTACCCTGTTCCTAAATGAGTTGCATTGGTTACCAGTAAAGGCTAGAATTGAATTTAAACTGTATCATATTACATTCAAGGTTCTTAAGTTTGGTGAACTGAAGTATCTTGCTGAATTGTTAAAACTCCCATTGGCACGCCCGGGTGTGATGTTACCCAGTGAAGATTTTTTTTTATTTTTTTTTTATGTGTCCGACTCTGGGCATAGGCTTCACAGCCTACTCTCAAGGCCCAGTAGTCCTCCTACACACCATACACTGCTCTACTGTACATGTCTTGACCAGCCAGGAGCAATTCACCAGTCATCTTTCTCTGATTGTTCTTTTGTGTATAGAGCTCCTAGATTATATAATAGACTGCCATTGTCCATGAGACAACTCTCTTATGTTGAATCCTTTAAAGACAGCTGAAGGCCTTTCTTGTTTGAAAATGCTATGTCCTGAGGAGAGATACTATGACAGATGATTGTTGGCTTTAATTATTGCCCCTTTCTTTTCCTCTTCTTTTTTTTTTTTTTTTTTTTTACTCATGAAGTTTGTATTGTATATGAGAGATGTCACAATTCTTGTAACTGTAAATATAATATATATGTGTTTCCAGAGCTAGAGAATTCCTTATGGAAGGACTGGTGCTTTTGAGAAACAAAAGACCAGATTATTACTGTATTATTATTATTATTATTATTATTGTTATTATTATTATTATTATTATTATTATTATTATTAATTTGGGAGACATGTTATGTACTGGAGGTGAGGCTGGAGCATCTCTTTGGCCAAAGTAAGGAGTGGTTTGAAGAAATTCAGGGAGCTGTTGCCTCTCCTGACATTGAGAGGGCTCTCCTTCCATGCTAAGGGATCTTTGTAGGCAGCATGTGTTAGGAATGTAATGCTGTATGGTAGTGAGACCTGGGCAGTAAAGGAAGAGGATGCTGTATTTGTTGGCTCAAACATACAGAACTGACAGTGATTAGATGGATGTGTAGTGCATCCTTGAATGCAAGGCATAGGGGGGGGCTAGGTTTACAACTAAAGTATTTAGAGGAATGATGAGACTAGAGATGTATTGGTGTTGTGATGAGGAGGGGTAGACTGAGATGATAAGGGCTTGTGGAGGGGATGGAGAATGACAGTTTGGTGCAAAGTGTAAGAAAAGTGAACTTCGAGGGTAGGGTTGCAAGAGGCACACTGAAAAAGACCAGAGATGAGGTCATAGTGTGACCTCAGGGATAAGGGACTGAACAAGAAGGCTGCCAGAGATCAAGCAGGATGGAGAGCTGCCAATAGGTGATCAAGGCCAATGTATGCAAGCATGCTGGAACCTCTATAAATGATATGATATGTTATGAATCTCATTATGCCTTTACTTTCTCCACCTCACAGGTAACAACGCCTGAGAATACATAGCAGAATTATCCACCAGACAGACCTAATGGCCATCGACGAGACTCATCAGAAAATATGACTGGAGAAGGTAAGAGTTTTAAGATGTAGTTTTTCATCGTCTTGTTTGCACAGTCTTATGGTTCTAGGTTAACAGATGCATCCTGTAGTTTTCCTATAGTTTTTGTCTATTGATGTTATGATTACTGGTATATTTTCAGCATATTCATTTACATAAATGTGGCAAACTGCTTTGTACATCCTCTAAATCATCCAAAGGAAGTTTTGTGTATGGGGAAATTCACCTTACATATAATCGTCTTTCCATCCCTATTCTCCAGCACAGGCATGTGGGTAGCATAGTGAAATTAAGTAAGAAAATGGTCAAGTAGGAATAAAAATCAGTTAGGTGTATGGGTTATTGGCCTTCACATTTATTTATCCACCATTCAGTACTCTGAAATGTGAAGACTTGTTTCATGAGTTGTATAACATCTACCACTGAGGTCATGCCCATTGTGATGCAGCATTTATTTCTGTTCATCACATTTTAATTCATCAGCATCAATACCTGTTTTATTATATATTTTTTGATTTATTATTTTAATACTTTCATTTGCTAAATAATGGTATAAGTTATTACCTTCTTTATTCTTCCATATTTCATCATCATCATTATCATCATCATCATCCAGACCTCCCATCCCACCCTAGGGTGGGGTGAGGAGTAGCAGCGTCCAGACAGCCAGAGTCTGCCCAGTTCAATGGGACACACTTCCATTCACTCACCATTCAAGTTTACAGAATCCCAGCTTCATCTGATAGGCCAAAAATTTCACCACGTTCTGTAGCTTCACGTGTACTTGTCCAATAGAGTCAGTCCGGACGCTGCCACTTTAAAAAGGGTTCCAAATCCCTGGTCATGTGCTTCTCCGCATAAAATTCATCCAGCCAGCTTGATCTCTTGTCAGTCCCTTAGCCTCCATATTTACTTCACCTAAATATGCACTCTTCTAGTCAGTCTCTTATTGTCCATCGTCTCCACTTCATATCATCCTTGGTCTCCCCCACCCAATATCACATGCTTTCTTCTAGTCAGTATCTTTTTGTCCATAATTTCATCTCGATACCTATCCTCATTCTTGGTCTCACAATCCCCCTCTTCCTTTCCACCTCACTGGTAAACTCTTCTGGTCAGTCTCTCATTCTCCATCCTTTCCACATAGCCAGACCATCTCAGAGTATTTCTCTTAACATTTTCAACCACATCAACACCACAATACTCCTTTACTTCCTCATTTGTCAGTCTGTCTGTTTGTCTACTTAACACAGCATAAAATAACCATCTCTCCATCTTGACTCCTGAGATATACAGGATATTAATGCCAGAATATGAAGCATTTAAGTGAGGATATTTATGAGGTGGAGTCAGGATTCCAGGGGCTGGAATGGTGAGGGAGTGAGTGTGTACTTATAACTTGCCTTCCTATAATTTGGGGCACCTGCAGTCCACTCACACTGTGATTCTATCCCGACTGACAAACCAAGTGGTTTTTTGTAGTCCAGGAACCATTTACTATGCCAGGGTGGTTGATATTAATACCTAGCATTAGTAATGACATGCTGCTCCATAACTGCCATCTTGACAATGCACGGTGGTGGTGCCATGGACAGCTGCCATCAGGTGAAAAGACCTACGCTTGCTATAGCATCATAATTGTTTTCTAAATTTGTTAACTTATAAATAACATGCCTTTCTTAAAGCACCAACTTAATGTCACTGGGTTAATATAGAAATTAATAAATATATCATTTATAAACTTGAAAGTACAGTAATGACATGCAGTACCACTGTGGAAGATGTCTTAACCCTCTGAGTATGAAAGGTGCCTCCATGTTACCAAATAGTGGCAACAGGAGACACAAATGCATAGGTTTTTATGAAGCTATAAACCCATTTTACCTCTGCTGAAAGCACCTTAGGACAGGAGGGTCATCCTTCTCCATGCCCACTGCACAAACATTGGTTGCTGGAGTGATGGTGTCATGACAGGAGACTAAGTACAGCATTTGTAAACTTGTTCCTAGCTGGCTGTGCCATTTTCCTGTGCACACCATCCACTCACTCAGTGTAGTGCTGCTTTGGGTGTCTATCCTTTTCCTCTCTTCTGTCCTTCCTCTTTCACTTTTTCTGGCCCCATTCATGCCATTATGCTTTTTGTGTCAGTCTCTGCTCTCTTTATCTCATTCTCTGTTCTTTTTGCTTTTACTCTCGGCTCCTTTTCTCTTATCCAGCCTCTTTTTCTCACGTTTTCCTGCCACGGTCCGCCAGTTACAATATTTCACGGTTTATTATGCAGATACGAGGCTGTAAGTAATGACCAGGCAAGATGATATATTGTAGCCGTGGCGAATCAGGCAGACATATATGGTGAAAGGTCAGACATAGACTTACATATGCACTTGAAATATGAACTAGAGTAAAAGAGAGAGAGTTGGAGAGAGAGAGAGAGAGAAAGAGAGCTGTGTTCTTACCTAATTGTTCTTACCTAATTGTATCTTTACAGGAATGAGTCAAGCTCGTATTGTCCCGTGTCTTAAACCATATTTATCGTACATATCCTTAAATTTGTGAATTGTTTTGGCACACACTATTTCATTCGGTAGTGCATTCCATTGATCAATTGCTCTGTTTGGGAAACTGAATTTCCTTACGTCTTTATCACCTCTCTTCTTATGCAGTTTTTTGCAGTGTCCTCTTGCTGATGCTTCTCCATATGTTAAGTAATCATTTATGTCTATTTTCTCCTTTCCTGATATGCGCTTATATAGCATTATCATGTCACCTCTTTTCCTTCTCTCCTGTAGTGTTGGTAGATTCAGTTTATTTAGTCTTTCTTCGTAGCTTAGGTCCCTTAAGCTTGGTATCCATCTTGTAGCGGCCCTTTGAACTTTTTCAATCTTGTCTATATGCTTTTTGAGATGAGGACTCCAGACTACTGATGCATATTCCAGGGTTGGTCTAATGAATGATGTTATTATCCTTCTTAGCATGTCTTCATTTATGTATGTGAATGCTATTCTCATATTTGCAAGCAGTGTATACATGTTCCGTACCTTCTCGCTGATGTGGTCAGCCGGAGATAGTCTGTTATTGATAATTACACCTAGGTCTTTCTCTCTTTCTGATGTGTATAGGGTTTTATTTCCTAACTTATAATCCCAATCAGGTCTTTTTCCACTTTTACCAAACTTGATTACATGACACATGTCCACATTGAATTCCATTTGCCATGTACTACTCCATTCATGAAGTTTATTTAATTCTTCTTGTAGCCCCCTACAAGAGTCTGTGCTAGTAATTCTCCTTTGTATTTTTGCATCATCTGCAAACATATTCAGATAGCTCTCATTTCCAGTGTTACTGTTTATATCATTTATGTACACTAGAAACATGATTGGTGCCAGCACCGAACCCTGTGGTACTCCACTAGTCACTTCTTTCCATGATGAGTAGTTTCCCCTTAGTACTGTCCTCATTTCTCTTTTTATGAGAAAGTCTTGCATCCAACAAAACAGTTTGCCTCGAATTCCTCCTTGATGGTACAGCTTCCATAAAAGTCTTTGGTGTGGTACTGTGTCAAAAGCTTTCTTGAAATCTAAATAGATACTGCCCACCCATCCTTCCCTTTCCTGTATTGTGTTTGTTACTCTGTCATAGTAGCTCAACAGATTAGTAACACATGATTTTCCTTTTCTGAAACTAACTGTCTTTCTGTTATCATACTGTGTTCTTCTAGATGATTTACCCAAGCTTTTCTTATAAGTTTTTCTAATACCTTGCTTACAACACTGGTCAGTGATACTGGTCGGTAGTTGAGAGGATTTTGTCTATTTCCTTTCTTGAATAAGGGGACTATATTTGCTTTTTTCCAAATATCAGGTAGTTTCCCTTGACTCAAGGGTGTGTGTTTGCATAATTATACTTGCATGCTGAAGTCTTATATGTGTTCAAGTGGGATCAAAGAGACCCATCATCCCACACCTTCAACTGAAGCGCATGTAATTCTCTTCCATGATTCTTCTGTGAGTTAGAATTACACACACACACACACACACACACACACACACACACACACACACACACACACACACACACACACACACACACACACACACACACATACTCCACACACACACACACACACACACACACACACACACACACACACACACACACACACACACACACACACACACACACACACACACACACACACTCCACACACACATTTACTAACATGCATACAAAAACCTCTATTCACACAGGCTTAATATGAACTCAGCCATCCCTCCACACTCAGTATCCGTGCCTGACGCAAACACGGGCTCTCCTGCGTACACACACGACTCAACACAGACAGACAGACAGACAGACACACACACACACACACACACACACACACATAAATGATTACTTAACATATGGAGAAGCATCAGCAAGAGGACACTGCAAAAAACTGCATAAGAAGAGAGGTGATAAAGACGTAAGGAAATTCAGTTTCCCAAACAGAGCAATTGATCAATGGAATGCACTACCGAATGAAATAGTGTGTGCCAAAACAATTCACAAATTTAAGGATATGTACGATAAATATGGTTTAAGACACGAGACAGTACGAGCTTGACTCATTCCTGTAAAGATACAATTAGGTAAGAACGAAGTTATACGTGTACACAGAACAGGCGAAACTTGGAATGTGACATCCGTAGACGTTCAGGCAGCAGGAAAATTTGTTAGCGAATATATAGCCGATCGAAAGTTAGGTTAGGTCACTTTGGGCAGGGTTTGGTCTGATTAGGTAATTTTTGGTTGGGTTGGGTTCAGTTCGACTAGATATAGACGGATTAGGTTAGATTGCTTTAGAATACGTCGGTTTTGATAGATTTTGGGTTGGGTTTTATTTGGTTGGGTTAGGCTGGGTTAGGTTCGGTTGGATTAGGTCATTTTAGGCTTGACTGGTTGGGTTAGGTCGGGTATGGTATGGTTAAGTGAGACTGTGTAGGATTAGGTAGGTTTAGATGCGGTTAGGCTGCTTCAAAATAGGTTATGTTAAGTATGGGGAGGTTACGTGAGATTGTGAGGTTAAATACAATTAGACTGGGTTAGGTGAGGTTAAGCTAGATTAAGTTGGGTTAATTTGGGTTGGATTAGGTCATTCGAGGTTAAGCAGGGTTCAGTTCGAGCAAATATGGATAGGTTAGTTGAGATTGGGCTAAAATAAATTGATTTATGCATTAGGTCTTTTGTTGGTCGGTCCTTCCAAAGTCAAACATCACAGGAGGTGAACGTGATTTTGTGTGTGTGTGTGTGTGTGTGTGTGTGTGTGTGTGTGTGCTCGCTTCGTGTTTCGTCTATCTTATATATTTTGTGTGTGCCTTGTGTAACTAAAACTTTGTTTTTACGTTTGCCTTCTCGTGTGACTGAGGGTGGACTGCTTAAGAACAGCGTCCTTTATAGTTACGATTCCCTCTTCCTCAGTATAGCATATGTTTTTTGTTTATTTAGCTCTCTCTGGACGATTGTATAAGAGCTTCGTGGAAAATACTAGAACTAGAAAGATGGCAGTAGATACAGCCTTGTGTACCAGATATCT